>NW_020523921.1:0-19900 GCF_003368295.1 Carassius auratus | reverse complement strand
AATAAATAAATAAAAAAACATTGGAAAAGAATAACTGTTGTTATTTTTATACATTTTGTTATATTTCATAGTTATGCATTATAGTTATAAAACAATAAATGTAGTCACTCACATAGAAATAGGCCTTATCCTTTTTCTGACAGTTTTAGGGTTTTTTAAAAATCCTAAAACCTTATTTTGTGCTGCAAATAATAATTTCAAATCAAACAGTAAATATTCAGTTCATGCTTTATAAAGCCTTGTCCCAATATTAATAGTCAGTAGTAAGCAGTTTATAAATAAAGCTATAAAAGCTTGTTCTTGGGTTATAAGCACATTTATTAAAAAGGAGAGTAAAGGGTCAGTTATCTTCTATGAAAATAAAAAAACAAAAAAACAAACAACAACACACAGATTGATACAGAACTCAGAAATTTTATTGTGGATTTATGATAAAATCAGCCTGTAAATGAATTCATACTCCTCCAAGAAGACACAAGTTCACAGCAAACTTTTTAACATGAAGCTAATATACTGAAGATGTTAAATTGCGAATGGGTTTAGGATAGCTTAAATGGTGTGGCCATAGCGATTTATTAAAGTAACATAAAAAATACAATCGTTATTTTACTATATCTTTAAAATTTTTCATTCCAACTCTTCATAATTTTTTATATACGTAGAAGTCATCTTTTGAAGGAAGCACAGTAAGTTTCATAGCTTTATCATTTTCAAGAGCCAGCATAAAATTAAAACTATCATAACTTATAAATCAAGCTTGCAATTCTTAGTTCCAATAATGACCACCAGATGGAGCTATAGGATTACTTTTAAATAATTATTGTAGAAACGAGTATGATTTAAATCATTTATAGAAATCTTTCAAATAAAATAATATGTATTTTAGGAATTTTACTGATAAAAATGACCCTCACTTAATTAGAATAACAAGCTGAAGTATTGTGAACTGTATATTAAGAATAATTCTTTATAGGCTTTATGGACAGATACGTTTTGAGTGACTCTTGAAGGTTCAGCACCACATCCTCTTTTACCACTGTTTAAATAATTTATCTTACAGAACAGGTGCGAATGAATTTTGGATAGCTTGAATGGTTTTGTCGTGGTGATTTTTTGAAATAATAGTAAAAAAGGAACCAGTAAATGTCTTTTTATTTTTTTAAAGTGCAGCTTCTAAACACTTAAAAAAAAAAAAAATGTACACATAGAAGACCAGTCATTCTGAGGCATATTTCCTCAGAATGACAGGTCTCATGACAATAGTTTCATGACTATACAACACTATATGGATGATAGAAAATTAAAAAACTATCATACATCTGATGTCACTCAGTCCCACTGTCACTGTGGGTAATGTGTGTGTGTGTGTGTATGTGTGTGTGTTAAGTGAATTAGGTGTGAAACTATCAGGGAGCATTTAGTCTCCAGCGCCAACATTTTACAGAACTGCCACTTTCCTGGAGTCTCCAGAATTACTCGGTGTCAGGCTCTCAGAGACTTAAGATTCCAAAAAATGATTTAATTCGAATACCATGAAGTATTGTGAAATACTATATATTAAGGCTTTATATATAGGCTTTATGAACAGATTAGAGTGACTCGTGAAGGACCAGCACCACCTCCTCTTGTCCGATAGTTTGAGGAATATATCTTCCAGAATCCAGGATTAAGATTTAGGAGCTCATTTTTATTCCACCTCCTTTCCTGAAAGTCTGTCTTGCAGAATTGACTAAAAATTAATCTTCACATTAATTCCTAATTATTTTGCAATTCTTTTTGTCAGTTCTTCTTGACCTGCTTTTTCTCTTCCAGCTTTCCTGGACTATTGTATAGCACTCATAAATGGTTAAATAAAAAATAATGGTAGTTATTAAGATTGATATGGTTTGGAATTGGTAAAATGTGCTTGGAAAAAAATCACAATAAAACAATGTTTTAATGTTTAAGTTTGGAATATTAACTGACATGAATGAATGCTATATAAATATTGTTCATGTTAACATAATGTTTATAAATGGAATCTTATTGTAAAGTGTTACTAAAGTTATATATATATATATATATATATATATATATATTGTTCTGTGAATGTGATTTTAAAGTCTAGATGATTCGGATTAACTCTTTAACTGCCATATCCTTTAAAACCTCACTGCCAGAGGGATATTGTGAATGCATGTGCCCGCTGGGCACAGTTTACCTGATGCCACCGGGGTGGCGATGGCATTGGTGGCTTGAGCCCGCCATCGCTGCTTGCAGCTATATTTAGGGCCCGAGCACCGATGGTGTGAGGACCCTCTTGGAATTGCTCCGTTTATTATTATTATTATTATTATTATTATTATTATTAGGGCCCGAGCACCGAAGGTGTGAGGACCCTATTGTATCTGCTCTGTTTATTATTATTATTATTATTTTTCTTCTCCCCAATGAATCGCGTTTTTGAAGGCCTAAACATACTCAAAAAGTCAGGAAAATTTGCACACACCTCCGAACTGGTGAAAATTTACGTCTGATATGGGTTTCAGAAGTGGGCGTGGCAAAATGGCTCGACAGCGCCACCTATACATGTTCAGTGGTGTGCGCCTCGAGCTACGTTTCACGCACATGTCTGAAAATCGGTAAACACATGTAAGACACCAAGACCTACAAAAAAGACTCTTGGAGCAAAATTCTAAACCCAACAGGAAGTTGGTTATTTTTAATATTATGAGCAAATTTTTTGTCATTTTTGCCATTTCCATGCATTGTATTTTAACGAACTCCTCCTAGAGATTAATTCAGATCAACACCAAATTTGGTATGCCTAATCTAAAGGCCATTGAGATGTTAAATTGCGAAGATCTTGAGTTTTCGTTGAAGGGCGTGTCCGTGGCGGCCTGGCGAATTTTGATGATTCGCCATGAAAAATGAAGTAGCTATAACTCAGACATACAATGTCCAATCAGCCCCAAACTTCACATGTTTGATGTGACTCCAAACCTGAACAGATTGACATGCCCATATTCAGTTATAGTCATAGCGCCACCTATTGGCAACAGGAAGTGACATATTTTACGCTGTGATGAACTACTCCTAGAAATTTTTTGACATCAATGTCTTTTTTGTGGTCAGTCTAATCTAAAGGCCTGTGCGATGTTCAGTTGTGAAGATCTTGAGTTTTCGTTAAAAGGCGTGTCCACGGCGCCATGGCAAAGTTCGATGTCTCGCCATGGGAATAAAAGATGTTATAACTCAGGCATAAAATGTCCGATCTTCCCCAAACTTCACATGTGTGATAAGAGTCCTGGCCTGAACACATCTGAAGGCCAATATTCCATCGGGTATGGCAAAATGGCTCTATAGCGCCACCTATACACTTTCAACGGAGTGTGCCTCGAGCTATGTTTCACGTACATGTACAAAAATCGGTACACACATGTAACACACCAATACCTACAAAAAAGTATCTTGGTACGAAATCCGAATCCCAACAGGAAGTCGGTTATTTAGAATTTTCTCTGCAAAATTGGCGTTGTTTTTGCCATTTTCAGGGGTTGTACTTTAACGAACTCCTCCTAGAGATTTATTCAGATCAACACCAAACTTGGTCAGTGTAATCTAAAGGCCTTTGTGATGTTAAATTGCGAAGATCTTGAGGTTTCGTTAAAGGGCGTGTCCATGGTGGCCTGCCAAATTTCGATGTTTCGCCATGAAAAAGGAAGTTGCTGTAACTCAGACATACAATGTCCAATCTGCCCCAAACTTCACATGTTAGATAAGACTTCTGCCCTTAACAGATCTACATGCCCATTTCAGTGATAGTCATAGCGCCACCTGCTGGCAACAGGAAGTGACATGTTTTAGGCTGCGACAAACTACTCCTAGAATTTTTTTGAGATTAAAGTATTTTTTGTATTCAGTCTAATCTAAAGGCCTGTGCAATGTTAACTTGTGGAGATCTTGAGTTTTTGTTAAAGGGCGTGTCCATGGCGCCATGACAAATTTTGATGTCTCGCCACAGCAAGAGAAGTTGTTGTAACTCAGGCATAATTTGTTCGATCTTCCCCAAACTTCACATGTTCGATGGGAGTCCTGCCCGGAACACATTTGAAGGGCCATATTCCATTATAATGATAGCACCACCTGCTGGCACCAGGAAGATTGGCACATGTGGAATAAATGTTGATATTTTCCACTTATATTTATGAGTTTGAATGCATATTTTTCACCGTTCACCAATTTACTAAGGCCACTCACTGCCGGTGAGCCCGGGTGCGAGGGCCCGTTCATCGCTGCTTGCAGCTTTAATTATTATTATTATTCTTCTTCTCCAAAATGAATCGCATTTTTGAGGGCCTAAACATGCTCGAAAAGTCATGAAACTTTGCACACACCTCAGAACTGGCGAAAATTTACGTCTGATATGGGTTTCAGAAGTGGGTGTGGCAAAATGGCTCAACAGCGCCACCTATACACGTTCAACGGTGTGCGCCTCGAGCTACGTTTCATGTACATGTATGAAAATCGGTATACACATGTAACTCTCCAATACCTACAAAAAAGTCTCTTGGAGCAAAATCCGAAACCCAACAGGAAGTCGGTTATTACTAATATTATGAGCAAATTTTGTGTCATTTTTGTCATTTCCATGCGTTGTATTTTAACGAACTCCTCCTAGAGATTCATTCAGATCAACACCAAATTTGGTATGCCTAATCTGAAGGCCTTTGCGATGTTAAATTGCGAAGCTTTTGAGTTTTCGTTAATGGGTGTGTCCGTGGCGGCCTGGCGAATTTCGATGATTCGCCATGAAACAGGAAGTTGCTATAACTCCGACATACAATGACCAATCTGCCCCAAACTTCACATGTTTGATGAGTCTCCTAACATGAACAGATTGACATGCCCATATTCAGTTATAGTCATAGCGCCACCTATTGGCAACAGGAAGTGACATATTTTACACTGCGATGAACTACTCCTAAAAATTTTATGACATCAAATTTTTTTTTGTGGTCAGTCTAATCTAAAGGCCTGTGCGATGTTAAATTGTGAAGATCTTGAGTTTTCGTTAAAAGGCGTGTCCATGGCGCCGTCACGAAGTTCGATGTCTCGCCATGGGAATAAAATATGTTATAACTCAGGCATAAAATGTCTGATCTTCCCCAAACTTCACATGTGTGATAACAGTCCTGGCCTGAACACATCTGAAGGCCAAAATTCCATCAGATGTGGCAAAATGGCTCGATAGCGCCACCTATACACTTTCAACAGAGTGCGCCTCGAGCTATGTTTCACGTACATGTACAAAAATCGGTATACACATGTAACACACCAATACCTACAAAAAAGTCTCTTGGTACGAAATCCGAATCCCAACAGGAAGTCGGTTATTTAGAATTTTCTCTGCAAAATTGGCGTTGTTTTTGCCATTTTCAGGGGTTGTACTTTAACGAACTCCTCCTAGAGATTTATTCAGATCAACACCAAACCTGGTCAGTGTAATCTTAAGCCCTTTGCGATGTTAAATTGCGAAGATCTTTAGATTTCGTTAAAGGGCGTGTCCATGGTGGCCTGACAAATTTCGATGTTTCGCCATGAAAAAGGAAGTTGCTTTAACTCAGACATACAATGTCCAATCTGCCCCAAACTTCACATGTTAGATAAAACGTCTGCCCTTGACAGATCTACATGCCCACATTCAGTTATAGTCATAGCGCCACCTATTGGCAACAGGAAGTGACATGTTTTACGCTGCGAAAAACTACTCCTATAATTTTTTTGAGATTAACATATATTTTGTGGTCAATCTAATCTAAAGGCCTGTGGAATGTTAACTTTTGGAGATCTTGAGTTTTTGTTAAAGGGCGTTTCCATGGCGCCATGACAAAATTTGATGTCTTGCCACAGCAAGAGAAGTTGTTGTAACTCAAGCATAAAATGTTCAATCTTCCCCAAACTTCAAATGTTTGATAAGAGTCCTGGCCTGAACACATCTGAAGGCCAATATTCCATTATAATGATAGCGCCACCTGCTGGCAACGGTAAGATTGGCACATATGTGGGATATACTTTGATATATTCCACTTATATTAAGGACATTAAATGCATATTTCTCAACGTTCACCTTTTTACTAAAGCAACACGATGGCGGTGAGCCCGGGTGCGAGGGCCCGTTCATCGCTGCTTGCAGCTTTAATTATTATTATTATTATTATTATTATTTTTTTTTTCCAACGTCTCGGGGGCTTTTGGGGCCCTTAACGTGCTTAAAAAGTCTTGAAAATTGGCACACAGATTGGAACCTGCGGCCATTAGGGCCGGGCAGAGACTGATACACGGGCGTGGCACAGGGGCTCTACAGCGCCCCCTGGAATATGGAGGGCCATATATCATACATTCTTGCTCGTAGACGTATGAAACTCGGTACACATATAAATCTCATCAATCCAAACAACTTTTGTATTGCATATCATAGGCTCCGCCCAACAGGAAGTTGGCTATTTAGGGTTTAGTATTCAAATTTTTTGTCAAAGTTGTGGGGGCTTTTGGGGTCCTTAACATACTCAAAAACTCTTGAAAATTTGCGCACACTTTGGAATCTGTGGCCTTTAGGAGCCTGCAGAGGCTGGGACCCGGGCGTGGCACAGGGGCTCTACGGCGCCCCCTGGAACACAGTCAGAAATGTTGATGTATAGCTCACACATACTTGCACATATTCATATGAAACTCAGTACACATATAGATCTCATCGTGCCGAACAACTTTTGTATTGCATGTCATAGGCTCCGCCCATCAGGAAGTCAGCTATTTAGAGTTATGTAAAAAGCGCATGCTCTGGAATTTGAAATACTTGTCATAGGTTTTTTTCTCGATTGCCTCCAAACTCGGTCAACGTGATCTCAAGACACTGGGGATGAAAAATTGCCAGGGGATTTTTGATATCTCGAACGGTTTGCTCGTGGCGAGGCGTTGAAATTATGGCGAGAAATGAGAAACAGGAAGTGTCTAATACCATCCACATACATTTCCTGATTTTAATCAAACTTCATCAGATTATTCGTTGTATGATGTCGATCGCATATATGTGACTATTAGGAGTCAAAGTTATAGCGCCACCAACTGGCAGAAGGAAGTGTGTCATTTTCAAAATGATTTGAATTCAGCATCTTATTATTACTCGATTTGCTTCAAACTTCATCAGAATAATGTTAAAACACAGCCGATATAAATCTGCAAGGGGGATATTGATATCTAAAAAATTGTTGGCGTGGCAACATGTCAAACTGGAATACTTCTCAGGTGATTTTGAGGCAAATACCATACTTAGAATTTCACAAAACTCTGAACACACATCAGTATTTCTGATAGGAACTTAAATTGTGAATGGATTTTGGATAGCCTGAATGGTTTTGCCGTGGTGATTTTTTTAAATGACCTTACAAAGGGAATCATTATTGTATTTTTAAATTGCAGCTTCCAAACACGTCAAAGAAGTTTTTCATACAGATGAAAAAGTCATTCTGAGGAAATATGCATAGTTTCAAGACTTTACAACACTGTATGGATAACAGAAAATTAAAAAACTGTCAGACATCTCATCTCACTCTGTCCCTCTGTTTGAGTAAATGTGCTTCAGACTTCCATTGTCTGAGAGAAATAGCGCCCCTACAGGTTCAATTCCCGAACTTTTACTTTCACTTTTAAATCGGTTAAAAATACAAACAAATACTTAGATTTAATTCACACTGACAAGCTAAACCAACATATCTGATTATTACCGGTTCAGGGCTCATGGATAAATTATTTCTGGCCAGAGATACGTGAGAAATAGGAGAGATGAATCACCGCTGTGATCACAAGGGTCTGGAGTAAAGAGCTCAGAAAAAACTAATTTATTCCTGTTTTAAAGCTTTTAAAAATAAATTATTACAGCGATATCACACAATCAACCAATTAGAACACACCAAGAGCTAAATTCAGATGTTTTTGAACTGTTTGTGTGAAAATGAAATATTTGCAGCTGCCTATCTGAAATCACGCCTCCGATCAGCGCGTACAGTGTCGAGCTCAAAACAAACGAATTTATTCTTGTTTAAGAGCTTTTTTAAATAAAACATTACCACAAATGCACACAATAAACCCATTGTAACACTACAAGAGCTAAATGCAGGTGTTTGTGACCTGTTTAAGTGTGCAAGACTATTTGAAAGCGCGACTGGCAGAATAACGTATCTCTGGAGCTGCAGGATTCTGCCTTTCGTCGTACGAACGAACACATCACGGACAAGATTATTTCAAAATACATAATAGCTTGGCGAATATAAACGAAAATAGCCACGTGAACATAAACTGTTGAGAAATATATCTGAAGTGGATCTACTGGATTTTAATATTAAGTGACCGCATATACCAGCTGCTTCTGTCTTCAATTTTAATCTATATAAAAAATGAAATTCATTCATCTTGGCTGCTTTTTTAATGTGTGTACGTATTTATTTATTTATTTATTATTTTGCTCTAACAAGAATTAATCTATATTTAATTAAATCAATTACATTTTATTTTACATTTGATTTGTCCATATCTGCATCTAAACGCCTAAAAACCTAAAACATGCTCTATTATACTATTGTTAGCAATTTCTTTATCGTCCAATTTATCTGGTGTACACACTTTTATTTTCATAATAAACTTGTTTGTTTGTTGTTAGATTATACACAGTTACAGTGGTCTATAATAAATATTAACAGGTTTTATTCAAGCTGTTTAGAATGATTGCAGTAGGCTAATTTTTTTTAATGTAAATCCAAAAAAAAAAAAAAAAAAAAAAAAAAAAAACATTGGAAAACAATGACTGTTGTACTTTTTTATACATTTTGTATAATTTCATAGTTTATGCATTATAGTTATAAAACAAATAAATGTAGCCACTCACATAGAAATCTTAGGCCTTATCCTTTTCTGACAGTTTTAGGGATTTTTAAAAATCCTAAAAAACCCTAATTTGTGCTGCAAATAATAATTTCAAACTCAAAAAGTAAATAGTCAGTTCATGCTTTATAAAGCCTTGTCCCAATATTAATAGTCAGTAGTAAGCAGTTTATAAATACAGCTATAAATAGCTTGTTTTTGGTTTATAAGCACGTTTATTAAAAAGGAGAGTAAAGGATCAGTTATCTTCCTATGAAAAATAAAAGATAAAAATAAACAAACAACAACACAGATTGATACAGAACAGAAAAATAAATTGTATTGTGGATTTATGATAAAATCAGCCTGTAAATGAATTCATACTCCTCCTCATACTACTCCATACTCCTTTTTCAACATGATGCCAATATACTGAGATTTTAAATTGTGAATGGGTTTAGGATAGCTTAAATGGTGTTGCCATAGAGATTTATTAATGTAACATAAAAAAATACAATAGTTATTTTACTATATCTTTAAAATTTTTCATTCTAACTCTTCATAATTTTTTATATAAGTAGAAGTCCTCATTTGAAGGAAGCACAGTAAGTTTCATAGCTTTTTCATTTTCAAGAGCCAGCCTAAAATTAAAACTATCATAACTTATAAATCAAGCTTGCAATTCTTAGTACCTATAATGGCCACCAGAGGGAGCTATAGGATTACTTTTAAATAATTATTGTAGAAACGAGTATGATTTAAATAATTTATAGAAATCTTTCAAATAAAATAATATGTATTTTAGGAATTTTACTGATAAAAACGACCCTCACTTAATTAGAATAACAAGCTGAAGTATTGTGAACTGTATATTAAGAATAATTCTTTATAGGCTTTATGGACAGATACGTTTTGAGTGACTCTTGAAGGATCAGCACCACATCCTCTTTTACCACTGTTTAAAGAATTAATCTTACAGAACAGGTGTGAATGAATTTTGGATAGCTTGAATGGTTTTGTCGTGGTGATTTTTTGAAATAATAGTAAAAAAGGAACCAGTAAATGTCTTTTTATTTTTTTTAAAGTGCAGCTTCTAAACACTTAAAAAAAAATGTACACATAAAAGACAAGTCATTCTGAGGCATATTTCCTCAGAATGACTGGTCTCATGACAATAGTTTCATGACTATACAACACTATATGGATGATAGAAAATAAAAAAACTATCATACATCTAATGTCACTCAGTCCCACTGTCACTGTGGGTAGTGTGTGTGTGTGTGTGTGTGTGTGTTAAGTGAATTAGGTGTGAAACTATCAGGGAGCATTTAGTCTCCAGCGCCAACATTTTACAGAACTGCCACTTTCCTGGAGTCTCAGAATTACAATGTGTCAGGTTCTGAGAGACTTAAGATTCCAAAAAATGATTTGATTAGAATACCATGAAGTATTGTGAAATACTATATATTAAGGCTTTATATATAGGCTTTATGAACAGATTAGAGTGACTCGTGAAGGACCAGCACCACCTTCTCTTGTCCGATGGTTTGAGGAATATATCTTCCAGAATCCGGGATTAAGATTTAGGAGCTCTTTTTTATTCCACCCCCTTTCCTGAAAGTCTGTCTTGCAGAATTGACTAAAAATTAATCTTCACATTAATTCCTAATTATTTTGCAATTCTTTTTGTCAGTTCTTCTTGACCTGTTTTTCTCTTCCAGCTTTCCTGGACTATTGTATAGCACTCATAAATGATTAAATAAAAAATAATGGTAGTTATTAAGATTGATATGGTTTGGAATTGGTAAAAAATGCTTGGAAAAAAATCACAATAAAACAATGTTTTAATGTTTAAGTTTGGAATATTAACTGACGTGAATGAATGCTATATAAACATTGTTCATGTTAACATAATGTTTATGAATGGAATCTTATTGTAAAGTGTTACTAAAGTTATATATATATATATTGTTCTGTGAATGTGATTTTAAAGTCTAGATGATTCGGATTAACCCTTTAACTGCCATATCCTTTAAAACCTCACTGCCAGAGGGATATTGTGAATGCATGTGCCCGCTGGGCACAGTTTACCTGATGCCACCGGGGTGGCGATGGCATTGGTGGCTTGAGCCCGCCATCGCTGCTTGCAGCTATATTTAGGGCTCAAGCCTGGAGGGCGAGAGCCCTATTGTTTTCCTTAGGATTATTTGTTATTATTATTATTATTATTATTATTATTATTTATTATTATTATTTTTCTTCAAGGTTTCGGGGGCTTTTGGGGCCCTTAACATGCTTAAAAAGTCTTGAAAATTGGCACACACATTGGAACCTGCGGCCATTAGGGCCGGGCAGAGACTGATACACGGGCGTGGCACAGGGGCTCTACAGCGCCCCCTGGAATGCTGAGGGCCATATATCATACATACTTGCACGTAGACGCACAAAACTCGGTACACATATAGAACTCATCAATACAAACAACTTTCGAATTGCATATCATAGGCTCCGCCCAACAGGAAGTTGGCTATTTGGGGTTTATTATTCATATTTGTCGTCAAAGTTGTGGGGGCTTTTGGGGTCCTTAAAATACTCAAAAACTCTTGAAAGTTTGCGCACACTTTGGAATCTGTGGCCTTTAGGAGCCTGCAGAGGCTGGGACCTGGGCGTGGCACAGGGGCTCTACAGCGCCCCCTGGAACACAGTCATAAATGTTGATGTATAGCTCACACATACTTGCACATATTAATATGAAACTCAGTACACATTTAGATCTCATCGTGCCGAACAACTTGCGTATTGCATGTTATAGGCTCCGCCCAACAGGAAGTCAGCTATTTAGAGTTATGTAAAAAGCATATGCTCTGGAATTTGAAATACTTGTCATAGGTTTTTTACTCGATTGCCGCCAAACTCGGTCAACATGATCTCAAGACAATGGGGATGAAAAATTGCCAGGGGATTTTTGATATCTCGAACGGTTTGCTCGTGGCGAGGCGTTGAAATTATGGCGAGAAATGAGAAACAGGAAGTGTCTAATACCATCCACATACATTTCCTGATTTTAATCAAACTTCATCAGATTATTCATTGTATGATGTCGATCGCATATATGTGACTATTAGGAGTCAAAGTTATAGCGCCACCAACTGGCAGCAGGAAGTGTGTCATTTTCAAAATGCTTTGTATTCAGCATCTTATTTTTACTCGATTTGCTTCAAACTTCATCAGAATAATGTTAAAACACAGCCGATATAAATCTGCTGGGGGGATATTGATATCTAAAAATATTGTTGCCGTGGCAACATGTCAAACTTGAATACTTCTCAGGTGATTTTAAGGCATATAACATACTTAGAATTTCATGAAATTCAGAACACATATCAGTATTTATGATAACTAGACACTGGCAAAAGTTCATAAGAGGGCGTGGAAGAGGCACTCTATAGCGCCACCTTTTGTCAAAAGTGGGGGGGTTAGTTTTAGCTACAGACACCAAACTCGGTACAAAAATTGTTCTTATCAAGACGGACAACTTTCTAATTCACAGTCATCAGCTACGATCAACAGGAAGTCAGCTATTTTGATTTGAATGTGGATTTTTTTTTACATTTAGCTGTGAATTAATGCATACTGCTCAGAGGAGAGTAACACTATACACACCAAACTTTGTCTACATGATGCCAAAACATTTTAAACAACTTAAATTGCCAAAGGATTTTGGATAGCTTGAACGGTTTTGTCGTGGTGATTTTTTTAAATGACAGTAAAAATGGAATTATTAATTGTCCTGCATTTTTAAATTCCAAACACTTCAAAACCTTTTTTCATACAAAAAAAAAAGTCATTCTGAGTAAATATGGATAGTTTCACGACTTTACAACACTGTATGGATAACAGAAAATTAAAAAACTGTCAGACATCTCATCTCACTCTGTCCCTCTGTTTGAGTATTATGTGCTGAGACTTACATTGTCTGAGAGAAAATGCGCCCCTACAGGTTCAATTCCTTAAAGGGAAATTCGACTGAAAGGGAGGAGACTCTCTTTTAGTTTCATTTTTAAATCGGTTAAAATACAAAATAATACTTGGATTTAATTCACACTGACAAGCTAAACCAACATATATGATTATTACCGGGTCAGGGCTCATTAATAATTGATGTGTGGTCAGTGATACGTGAGAAACACGAGAGATGAATCATCGCTCTGAGCAGGAGCGTGTGGAATGATGAGCTCAGAAAAAAACGAGTTTATTCTTGTTTTATAGCTTTTAAAATTAAAATATTAAAGCGATATCACACAATTCATCAATTAGAACACACCAGGAGCTAAATTCAGATGTTTTTGAACTGTTTGTGTGAAAATGAAATATTTGCAGCTGCCTATCTGAAATCACCGCCTCCGATCAGCGCGTACAGAGTTCAAAACAAACGAATTTATTCTTGTTTAAGAGCTTTTTCAAATAAAATATTGCCATAAATGCACACAGTACACCCATTATAACACAAGAGCTAAATGCAGGTGTTTGTGACCCGTTTAAGTGTGCAAGACTATTTGAAAGCGCGACTGGCACAATATCTCTCGAGCTGCAGGATTCTGCCTTTCGTCGTACGAACGAACACATCACAGACAAGATTATTTCAAAATACATAATAGCTTGGCAAAAATAAACGAAAAAAGCCACATGGACATAAACTGTTGAGAAATAAATCTGAAGTAGATCTACTGGATTTGAATATTAAGTGACCGCATATACCAGCTGCTTCTGTCTTCAATTTTAATCTACATATAAAAAAGGAAACTCATTCATCTTGGCTGCTTTTTAATGTGTGTACGTATTTATTTATTTATTTATTTATTATTTTGCTCTAACAAGAATTAATCTATATTTAATTAAACCAATTACATTTTATTTTACATTTTATTTGTCCAATTCTGCATCTATACGCCTAAAAACCTAAAACATGCTCTATTATACTATTATTAGCAATTTCTTTATCGTCCAATTTATCTGGTGTACACACTTTTATTTTCATAATAAACTTGTTTGTTAGATTATACACAGTTACAGTGGTCTATAATAAATATTAACAGGTTTTATTCAAGCTATTTAGAATGATTGCAGTAGGCTAATTTTTTTTTTAATGTAAATCCAAAAAAAAATAAAAAATAAATAAAAAACATTGGAAAACAATAACTGTTGTACTTTTTCATACATTTTGTATAATTTCATAGTTTATGCATTATAGTTATAAAAACAAATAAATTTAGCCACTCACATAGAAATATTAGGCCTTATCCTTTTCTGACAGTTTTAGGGATTTTTAAAAATCCAAAAAAAAAACTTATTTGTGCTGCAAATAATAATTTCAAATTCATTTGATACTGACCTCTGACATCCTGTGACATGATATTTATTTGAATTTACATAATCTCATGGCTGTAACAGTAAAACTGTTCATCTCACAGATCAAGACTAAGCTGTAATGCAAGCAGAACTTTCACAAATGCTTGTAGGTCAATAAAATAATTACAAAAGAAAAATAATTTAAGGATTTGATAACACTGTAAAATAATGTCTAATTTGTTAACATTAGCAAATGCATTAATAACACTTTGTAACAATTGCACTCAATAGTAAATAGTCAGTTCATGCTTTATAAAGCCTTGTCCCAACATTAATAGTCATTAGTAAGCAGTTTATAAATACAGCTATAAATAGCTTGGTTTATAAGCACATTTATTAAAAAGGAGAGTAAAGGGTCAGTTATCTTCCTATGAAAAATAAAAAAATAAAAATAAACAAACAACAACACAGATTGATACAGAACTCAGAAATTTTATTGTGGATTTATGATCAAATCAGCCTGTAAATGAATCAAGAAGACACAAGTAGTTCACACCAAACTTTTTCAACATGATGCCAATATACTGAAGATGTTAAATTGCGAATGGGTTTAGGATACCTTAAATGGTGTGGCCATACCGATTTATTAAAGTAACATAAAAAAATACAATAGTTATTTTACTATATCTTTAACATTCTTCATCCAACTCTTCATAATTTTTTATATACGTAGAAGTCATCATTTGAAAGAAGCACAGTAAGTTTCATAGCTTTATCATTTTCAAGAGCCAGCTTAAAATTAAAACTATCATAACATATAAATCAAGCTTGCAATTCTTAGTACCAATAATGGCCACCAGATGGAGCTATATGATTACTTTTAAATAATTATTGTAGAAACAAGTATGATTTAAATCATTTATAGAAATCTTTCAAGGAAAAATTATATGTATTTTACTGATAAAATGACCCTCACTTAATTAGAATAATATGCTGAAGTATTGTGAAATACTGTGTATTAAGAATAATTCTTTATAGGCTTTATGGACAGATAAGTTTGGAGTGACTCTTGAAGGATCAGCACCACATCCTCTTTTACCACTGTTTAAAGAATTTATCTTACAGAACAGGTGCGAATGAATTTTGGATAGCTTGAATGGTTTTGTCATGGTGATTTTTTGAAATAACAGTAAAAAAGGAACCAGTAAATGTCTTTTATTTTTTTAAGTGCAGCTTCTAAACACTTCAACAAAATGTACACATAGAAGACAAGTCATGCTGAGGAAATATGCATAGTTTCATGACTATACAACACTATATGGATGATAGAAAATTAAAAAACTACCATACATCTGATGTCACTCTGTCCCTCTGTCACTGTGGGTAATGTGTGTGTGTGTTTGTGTGTGTGTGTGTGTGTGTGTGTGTGTGTGTGTTTGTGTGTTAAGTGTGTGTGTGTTAAGTGTGTGTGCTGAGTTTGTGTGAATGTGTGGGAGAGGGGATGGGCTTGGTGTCAGAGAGAGAGAGAGAGAGAGAGAGAGGGAGGGAGAATTAATCATCTCTTTAATCACCAGCAGAAAAAAAAAGCAATTTTGTGTTGTTGTTGTTGTTTTTTTCATCATTACAGCTTAAGAAATATCTTAGGCCTCAACATCAATTGTTGCTGCTTTATATAGCCTTCTCCCAAAATTAATAGTCATTAGTAAGCATTTTATAAATACAGCTATAATTAAATTGTTCATGGTTTATATGCACATTTATTTTGAGGAGATTAAAGGCTGTAATCTTCCTAAAAAAAATTAAAAAAAAATAAATAAAAAAAACAAACAAACACAGAACTCAGAAACATTTATTTCAAGATGCAATAAAAGAAAACTGTACACTATATATATATATATATATATATATATATATATATATATATATATATATATATATATATATATATATATATATATATACAATTGCATAAGTTTATATTTAATTTTTATTTATCAAGTGTACAGCTAATAATAATAATAATAATAATAATAATGCATTTTATTTAAGGCGCCTTTCAAACCACTCAAGGTCACCGTACAACAAGTAACAACAGTAACAATATTAAAACAAAAAATAACAGCAAATAACAATGTCAATAAAAAAACACAATAATATTAGAATAGCACAACATATTGTGGAATACTATATTAAGACTTTATATATAGGCTTAATGAACAGATAGGTTTTGAGAGATTCTTGAAGTACTAGCATCACCTCCTCTTGTACGACGGTTTGAGGAATATATCTTCCAGATAGTACCGCCGCTCCCTATATGCAGAATACGCAGTCTTCGTAGGGCACCAACTCCCAGAGGGGGCACCATCCCAGTAGCTCAAAAAAAATAAAACACGCGCCATTCTCCCATCCGCGCTCGCGACCGCTCGGACATTTGCGGAAGAATGTTCGTAATTGATGGATGGACATCTATGCCCGGGTAAAAGACATCAGCAATCCGGCACAGAGAAAAGAAAAATAAAGTAAAAAACAAAACAAAAACAGGCATAAAGTTGGCTTGACATTGGACATTCGAGAGTCTCAAATTTAGGGACCGTCTCTAAAGTTACATGTGATATTGTTATACACTTTTCTAACGTCAGTAGCATTTGAAGAGAATGACTTACAGTCATAAAAACAACTGTAATTGTTCATCTAGGTGACAGCGATAATGCACAATTAAATTGAATGTTTGATATTTATTAAAACAAACTGTAAGTAATATGTAAATTATGCTACTTTTTCACATGGGCTCAAAAGCAAATTTGAAGCTCAGTAGCATTTGAGGAGAGGGACTTGCAGTCATAAACCAATTGTAAAGTGTTCATTTAGGTGTTAGCTATGATGCACAACTTATACATTTTTTATATATATTAAAATAAAGTGTTACTAAAGTTATATATATTGTTCTGTGTATGTGATTCAAAGTCTAGATGGGTCGGATTAACCCTTTAACTGCCATATCCCTTAAAATTTGATTGCCAGAGGGTTACTGTAAATAGCTATGCCCCGCTGGACACAGTTTTCCCGATGCCACCGCGGGTGGCGTTGTGCACTGGACGGCTGGAGCCCGCCATCGCTGCTTGCAGCTGATTATTTATTATTATTATTGTTTTCCTTAGGATTATTTGTTATTATTATTATTATTATTATTTATTATTATTATTTTTCTTCAAGGTTTCGGGGGCTTTTGGGGCCCTTAACGTGCTTAAAAACTCTTGAAAATTGGCACACACATTGGAACCTGCGGCCATTAGGGCCGGGCAGAGACTGATACACGGGCGTGGCACAGGGGCTCTACAGCGCCCCCTGGAATATGGAGGGCCATATATCAGACATACTTGCACATAGACATACGAAACTCGGTACACATATAGAACTCATCAATACAAACAACTTTCGTATTGCATATCATAGGCTCCGCCCAACAGGAAGTTGGCTATTTGGGGTTTATTATTCATATTTGTCGTCAAAGTTGTGGGGGCTTTTGGGGTCCTTAACATACTCAAAAACTCTTGAAAATTTGCGCACACTTTGGAATCTGTGGCCTGAAGGAGCCTGCAGAGGCTGAGACCTGGGCGTGGCACAGGGGCTCTACGGCGCCCCCTGGAACACAGTCAGAAATGTTGATGTATAGCTCACACATACTTGCACATATTCATATGAAACTCAGTACACATATAGATCTCATCGTGCCGAACAACTTTCGTATTGCATATCATAGGCTCCGCCCAACAGGAAGTCAGCTATTTAGAGTTATGTAAAAAGCGCATGCTCTGGAATTTGAAATACTTGTCATAGGGTTTTTACTCGATTGCTGCCAAACTCGGTCAACATGATCTCAAGACATTGGGGATGAAAAATTGCCAGGGGATTTTTGATATCTCAAACGGTTTGCTCGTGGCGAGGCTTTGAAATTATGGTGAGAATTGAGAAACAGGAAGTGTCTAATACCATCCACATACATTTCCTGATTTTAATCAAACTTCATCAGATTATTCATTGTATGATGTCGATCGCATATATGTGACTATTAGGAGTCAAAGTTATAGCGCCACCAAGTGGCAGCAGGAAGTGTGTCATTTTCAAAATGCTTTGAATTCAGCATCTTATTTTTACTCGATTTGCTTCAAACTTCATCAGAATAATGTTAAAACACAGCCGATATAAATTTGCTGGGGGGATATTGATATCTAAAAATATTGTTGCCGTGGCAACATGTCAAACTGGAATACTTCTCAGGTGATTTTGAGGCATATAACATACTTAGAATTTCATCAAACTCAGAACACATATCAGTATTAGTGACAGCTAGACACTGGCAAAATTTCATAAGAGGGCGTGGAAGAGGCACTCTATAGCGCCACCTTTTGTCAAAAGTGGGGGGTTAGTTTTAGCTACAGACACCAAACTCAGTACAAAAATTGTTCTTATCAAGACGGACAACTTTCTAATTCACAGTCATCAGCTACGACCAACAGGAAGTCGGCTATTTTGATTTGAATGTGGATTGTTTTTTTACATTTAGCTGTGAATTAATGCATACTGCTCAGAGGAGAGTAACACTATACACACCAAACTTGGTGTACATGTTGAAAAACATTGAGGAACTTAAATTGTGAATGGGTTTTGGATTAGCTTGGATGGTTTTGTCGTGGGGGATTTTTAAAATGACAATAAAGATGAATTTATTAATTTTCCTGCATTTTTAAATTTCCAAACACTTCAAAACCTTTTTTCATAAAGAAAAAAAGTTATTCTGAGTAAATATGCATAGTTTTCATGACTTTTACAACACTGTATGGATAACAGAAAATTAAAAAAACTGTCAGACATCTCATATCACTCTGTCCCTCTGTTTGAGTGTGTGTGCTTAGACTTCCATTGTCTGAGAGAAATAGCGCCCCTACAGGTGCAGTTACCGGAATTAAAAGGGAGGAGACTGTCTTTTGGTTTCGATTTTAAATCGGTTTAAAAATACAAATAAATACTTGGATTAATTCACACTGACAAGCTTAAACAACATATATGATTATTATAAGGTCAGGGCTCAATTAATATTGATGTTGTGGTCAGTGATACGTGAGAAACACGAGAGATGAATCACCGCTCTGAGCAGGAGCGTGTGGAATGATGAGCTCAGAAAAAAGAGTTTATTCTTGTTTTATAGCTATTAAAATAAAGTATTGCAGCGATATCACACAATTCACCAATTAGAGCACACAAGAGCTAAATTAAGATGTTTTTGAACTGTTTTGTGTGAAAATGAAATATTCGCGGCTGCCTATCTGAAATCACTGCCTCCGATCAGCGCGCACAGTGTCACAAGTTCAAAACAAACGAATTTATTCTTGTTTAAGAGCTTTTCAAAATAAATTATTGCCATAAATGCACACAATACATCCATTATAACACTACACGAGCTAAATGCAGGTGTTTGTGACCCGTTTAAGTGCGCAAGACTATTTGAAAGCGCGGACTGGCAGAATAACATTATCTCTCGAGCTGCAGGATTCTGCCTTTCGTCGTAAGAACGAACACATCACGGACAAGATTATTTCAAAATACATAATAGCTTGGCTAATATAAACGAAAACAGCCACGTGAACATAAACTGTTG
>NW_020523920.1:0-137908 GCF_003368295.1 Carassius auratus | reverse complement strand
AATCATACAGCAAAAATATCTCCATGTCTCCATTTTCTCTCTTGCAGATGGATAGAGTACAAGATTTTACCCACAGTCTCTATGATAGTGACAGCCCAGAGAGACTACTTTTTTTAAGCTGAAAGGGATTCACAGAAGCTGAGAGAAGGTCTTGCCGTCCCGTAAGTCTTTTTTTGGGGGGGGGGGGATGGGGGTGTTTCTTTTGTGTTTCTTTTGTGTTTTCATGATTGTGAAAATGTCTGTTGCTCTTGCTAGTGAGTCTGATGGGGATTCTTATAATTTGTAAATTTACTTGTACTGAAAATGGTCCATACAGATTTTTCTTCATTTAGTATCCTGAGCCTGTTCAATCAGTATATTCAGGTTATATTTAATGTTGCAAAAAATGTTATTAACAGATGTGTGTTTGTTTTTAAAGATTCAGATGAATCTCATGGATCGGATGACTCAAACTTAGGTAGCGAAGAGGAGTATATTCCAAATCCCATAGATGAAAGCACAGAAAGTGATAGCAGTATGGAATTAACCCTGGGAAAGGAAAAAAAGAACAAAGGTGCATCATCCAGTCAGAGCAAGTTTAAGCCCAGAGAGAGAAGTAGATCCTCCCGAGAGAGTAGAAGCGAGTCCTCCAGACAGAGCAAGTCTAAGCCCAGGGAAAGTGGAAGTAGATCCTCCAGAGAGAGTGGAAGCGAGTCCTCCAGACAGAGCAAGTCTAAGCCCAGGGAAAGTGGAAGTAGATCCTCCAGAGAGAGTGGAAGCGAGTCCTCCAGACAGAGCAAGTCTAAGCCCAGAGAGAGAAGTAGATCTTCCAGAGAGAGTAGAAGCGAGTCCTCCAGACAGAGCAAGTCTAAGCCCAGGGAAAGTGGAAGTAGATCCTCTAGTCATAGCCAATTTGACTTTAGCCAGAGAAGACTTTTGGAAAGATGTCATGATCCCACACAAAGATTTCCAAATAGCAGAGTTGATGGGAATGAAAAGGAAATGCAACATATTCTGAAAACAACGTTTCAGTGCCCCTGGAAGAAGAGCAGTATATCATTGTCAGTCCAACTTTAAGAAAGATGATGGGATCCAGAAGCTATAACAAGAAACATTTCTGCTTTTATTGCAGGAAGTTTGTCCAGAAAATGTCAAGACACTTGTGGCGTAAAACACCAAGATGAATTGGATGTTGCGAAAGCATTCAGTTTTCCAAAAAACTCAAAGGAAAGAAAACTACAATTGGACTACATACGAAATAAGGGAAATTTCGAGCACAACAGTCATGTTTTGGAAACACAAAAAGGAAACTAATCCATGTAAACAACCAGGAAAAAAATCAGAGGGACATAAATTGCCCATTGCATTCCACTGCTATGGGCTGTTCTCAAGAAGAGCGATGTGGCGGCATTTCAAGGTCTGCAGCTTCAACCCGAAAGTACTAAACCAGGTAAAAATAGAGTTCAGGCATTGTGTGCTTTCGCTGAACCTTTCTCCATCGGAATATACAGACGCGTATTGGAAGTTCTTGAGTGTAATGATTCAGGACAAGATTGCAGTTGCAATTAAAGGAGACAACTGCATCCTCAATTATGGTTTCAGGTTGTTCAAAAAGAATGAGAAGATAGTCAGTCAACACCAGTATATACGCCAAAAACTGAGAGAACTTGGCAGGCTTTTATTGGAAGCTAAAAAAATCACACATGTGAAGACCATTCAAGAACTCATCAAACCTGAACAGTACTCCCAGGTTGTCAGAGCTGCAAAGAACCTATCTGGATTCAGTGAGGAAACTGGCAATATACCAATGTCCCTCTCTTGCACGCAAGGTAGGGCACAGCCTGCATTCGTTGGCTATGTTTATCAAGTCCGAAGGACTGAAAAAGAAAGATAAAGAAACCATTAAAGATGCTGAGGAGTTTGCACAGTTGTATTTAGAGAGTTGGAGGTTTGATATTGCAGGCCAGGCATTAACCCAGCTTAACCGGGCCAAATGGAATGCACCGCAACTTTTACCTCTTACACAAGATTACCAAAGGCTACATTGCTATCTAGAAGAAAAACTGCAGCAACATCTCAAAGATTTAAAAGAACATCGTTCATCCACAAATTGGAAGGAACTTGCAAAAGTAACGCTGACTCAAGTTATGCTTTTTAATCGGCGGAGAGCAGGTGAAGTGTCCCGAATGCGCCTGTCTGCATACTTATCGAAGGACACATCAGAGGAACAGGGAGATGTAAATTTGGCCCTCACAGCGCTTGAGCAGAAGCTTGCAGGCATTTTGTGCGAATAGCAATTGTTGGAAAAAGAGGAAGGAAGGTTCCTGTTCTTCTAACCCCATCAATGAGAGAATCACTTGATGCTCTTACTGAGAGCAGAGAAGAATGTGGGGTGCTGAAGGACAATGAATATCTGTTTGCATTGCCACAATCTGACCATTACCTCAGGGCTTGTGACTGCTTGAGGCAATTTGTCAGTGAATGTGCAGACATAAAAAATCCTCAAGCGCTAA
The DNA here is from genome assembly GCF_003368295.1 of Carassius auratus. Classification (NCBI taxonomy): domain Eukaryota; kingdom Metazoa; phylum Chordata; class Actinopteri; order Cypriniformes; family Cyprinidae; genus Carassius; species Carassius auratus. The sequence continues at coordinate 135,416 of NW_020523920.1, read as the reverse complement.
CATCAATTCAACTGAGGAAACATATTGCTACCCTGTCTACTGTTCTGAACCTTAAAACCACCGAGCTCGACCAGTTGGCAGACTTCCTTGGTCATAATATCGCTGTTCACAGGAACACTACAGGCTCCCAGAAAGCACCCTACAATTAGCCAAGTAAGTAAAGTCCTTCTGGCAATGGAACAAGGACGCCTAGGAGATTACAAAGGAAAGAGCCTCGATGAAATACAAGTCGATGTAAATGGTAATTAACTTTATATTCTTGAAGGCACAATATATGACATTTAGTCTTCCACATTCAGAAAACAACTATTTACCATGTAAAACATAGGGCAGTAATGGTGACGGGATGAGATATAATACTACTGTTGTATACTCTTGCAGATTGCCCATAGTTTCAGCTTTCCAAACTCATTTTTTTTTTATCAATTATCATTTTAGAGACCATTGACATGGAGGGACCTTAGCAGAGGACATTGAAGGTATGTGTATACAATGTTCCTAAATTGATTCTAAATAATCCGTTTTAGATATTTTGTGTATTGTATTCTTAAGTTATTTCCCTCTCCAGATGTCAGTATGCTAGGAGAAGATGGGTCAGATGATGAGGTCAGCATGTCATCCACGCAAGAATGTACCTCCACATCACAAAGTCAAAACCAGGGAGTGTCTGCCACCGGTGAGCTTGAACGCAATTCTTACCTTTCATGCATTTCACACAGCACATTGCAAAAATTTGAAAATCAACAACTCCACCTCCCTCCTTTGTCCCACCCACCTCTTTCTCCTGCAACTCTGTCAGGAGACCTGTCCGATGCAGAGGCTGCACAATCAGTCAAACACAACCCCAGTTTTAAAACTGAACACTGCGTCAGTACTGCCTGAAATTACAAGTAACATTAACTTTGAGGTTAGCATGAACCCACCTGTTGCTTATAGGTTGCTCTAATCTCTCGGCACGGACTTCATACAGGGATAGCACAGCTACTCCAACACGTCCCTGTCACTACAGAACATCTGGAATGTGCGCGATAAGGTCTGGAGACTTGGTCTGCTTCATGGCAGCAAACAGACTCCACGGTTGTCCGCATTGCTGAGCAGTGACCACACTTGCACTGCAAAGGGTTGCCGACCCTCTCCTCACTGTCAACTCCGTCCGGAGCCGCTGCAGCTCCCTCAACTTCTGCAAAAACCGGTCTCTCAACCCTCCTCCTCATCACTGGCTCAAACGCATATGCCATTGGGTTAGATGACATCAAATAAACTCGTACAGCCTTGTCTTTTTGACATGTTTCCTCCTCATCTGTGTAATCATACTCGACTCGCTGTAACTGTGTACTCGTACACAGTTGAGGAGGAAATATGTTTGAGTAGCCGTGCAATCCCTGCGTGAAGTCTGCTCTGTGAGATTGGAGCAACCTATAAACAGTAGGTGAGGGCACACTAACCTAAACGTTAATGCTATTTGTAAAGTCAGTAAAAACAGTTGCTTTCTGTCTGATGAAATCAGTTCATCTTATATTGTCCAACATACAATCTTTTCGCCGCACAGCTACTTCAGCAATAGTGGACTGCGTGGGACAGTCTGTTGTCCATACACTATATGAGGAAATATACTGCTTGAGGGCCACTATCCTTTAGGTCTTAGATGTTTCCCTGCTGCAGCACACCTGATTCATTGTGCAGAGCTTGGCAACAAGCTGTTTGATCTATTTAATATGAATCAGGTGTGTTGAAGCAGGGAAACATCTCAGACCTGCAGAATAGTGGCCCTTGAGGACTGGAGTTGCCCATCCCTGGGCTAACATGACAACTAATATTTTCACATCACTAGTCACTTGAAAAGAATTTAGGACGATAGGAGACGGGATGAAATAAACTGTGTCTCTCTTTAAGAGACACAAATCCCATATACTGACTTCTTGTTAAGTGCCTTGAGATGGCATCTGTTGTGAATCGGCGCCATATAAATAAACTGAATTGAAAATTGAATTGAATATACTAAATTATTTTATAAAATAAAACAACCACTGTACTGGCGGCTATTATATATTTCATGTAGTGTATACTAGGGCTAAACGATATATCGTTATCGTACCTATATCTAGATATGAGCTTTCAAGATATTACTATCGAAAAAAGCAACGATATAGACGATATAGATTTCCCCTCTCCACACTCACTGTGTGCATACAACTCTGGCAGTCACAACAAACATAAGTTTTACGTGTGCCCTTGACTGCAGCGCTAAAGTCAGCGCGCACACACTAGGGACGTGGGAACTATATTGTGAGAGGGGGGGCGGCGTTTCCATGGTGACGCGACATTGCTTGTCACATGACACACTGCAGCAGCAACAGCGCTGAATGAATGATGATATGCTTGTCATTTTTTCTTTTTTTATTCAGAATATTCACAAATGTGTTAGCTATGGCATGAAATATCTGATATTCCGATTGTCAAATACATGCACGTGGAAGTATATTGTTGTTTAAACACCTTTATAACGATCGCGTTAGTTGAGCAGTATGCGCGATGGGCACCGCCGTGTTAGTTTGTGCCGCAGACGCAGTTCAGAGAATCAGATCTTTTGGATTTACAACCTCTATGTTTACAACACGTGAATTCATCCACTTCTCCTGAAATACCTAAAAGTAAGTGTCTGGTGAACTGGGAATAGAATATGTAAACACTGAAGTTACTTACACAGTGTGTATCTGATATGAATAAAACGTGTCCAATTATAATGGAAAGGATTATTATTACCTCTTCCATAGACATCAGTGTGTATTTTACAAACTCTAAATGTATTGTTTTTTTTAGTACTTATGTGAATTTATATGTTTGAAACCTAAAATAAACAGTATGTGGTTGAAAACACTGAAAAGTTGTGATATATGACAGCTCTGAGCGCGCCTGTCTCAGTTGATTATGTGATGCACTTGATCGTACGCTCCAGGAACCAGCCTAGACTGATTACACCTGTGTGATCATATGTGCGAAAGGCTTAAAAACAACAATTTTGAAATATAGGCTTAAATCAAACACATTTTAATTCAGATTCTATATATATATATATATATATATACACACACACACAGTGGGGCTCAAAAGTTTGGGCACCCTTTGCAGAATCTGTGAAAATGAGTAATTTTCAAAAAATAAGAGTTCCCCTGTTCCAACGTCTATGCACACTGTACAGAGACGGCGGATAAATTAGAAAGAAAGAAAATGAGTGCGGGAGATAATGCGGCCGGTGGCAGTGCAGAATATGACTTGGTTCCAAAACATAAATCATCTTCCATAATTTGGAAGTATTTTGGTTTCAGAAAAGACGATGTAAACCAGAGTGACGTGTTGTGCAGGTCGTGCTTAGCAAAATAACACGTAGTCATATCGTATTGTATCGAGATATCTGGCAGGATAATCGAGATATGAAATTTTGTCCATATCTTTCAGCCCTAGTGTATACTACAATAAAGTTATTTCTTTGTCCAGATGTCAGTATGCCAAGAGAAGAGGGGTCAGAAGATGAGGTCAGCATGTCATCCCTGCAAGAATGTTCCTCCACATCACAAGTCCAAAACCGAAGTGTGTCTGCAAAAAAGAGAGGTAAGCTTTGGGGCTTGCACTCTCTTTTGGGCCAGAGCTGCTCATTTATTTTTAAGGGCTTTTACTTTGCTTCCTTGACTCAACACTTGAAATATGTCTGTCCCTCCTTATTGTCTGGTGCCACAAGCCTGACAGTGGCTTGAAAGAAGCTGTTGCAGGAACAGACCTTGTGAGCCTGCATTGTCGCAGGTTTTAGGGTTGGGGAAAGACTGGCATCATCACCTTTATATCAATAAGAAGTCTGTTGTATGTAAAAAAAAAAAAAAAAAACTTTAACACTTTATGGAGTTACTCAGGGAAAAATGCTTGCATTTCCTCCAACAACAGACGTGTACAGAGACCAGTTGAAAAACTCAAACCTCCACATGCAGCTGACTTTATTCAATGACCTTTTAAAATTGCCTTATAAATAGAAAATATTATCATTATTATTGTTTTTATTATTATTATTATTATTATTTTGTGAAATGCAAGAATAAAATTGCTTTAAGTGAGAGAGTCTGTGTTTATACTCGAGTTTAGGGTAAAAGCATCCTGTTGCAGTTTCTTTTACAGAATTATAATGTAATGCCGTCAGAAGTACAATGAGCCACTGCAAACCACTCAGTTTAATAAATACAACACGCAAAGAAAAAAGAATGCAATCAAAACAGTTAACTATAAAGTTAAAAAGCAAAACTAAACAGAATGCATCTGAGCAGGCACTCCTTCGTTGCTTTCTGCCTTTCGTTAACCTGTTGCAGCTCTTCCTTCAGCCAGTTGTTGGTCGTTCTCAGGGTGGTTTTGGCAAAAGAGGGAGCACGGGGCTTGGAGAAGCTGGCAGCACAGGGGGGCTGGGGTTTTTCCACCGATTCATGCACTCTTTCAGCAATGAGACCCAAACATCCGTAGACTCGTGATCACTCTGGCCAATCACAAGAGAGTACATCCACTTAGCTGCGTTTGCGTAGCTGGGTAGCACGTCAGGTCCGAAGAGGTGCCCATCAAGCTGCATAATTAAGGATTCATTTGCTTTTTTTTTTTTTTTACCAAACCAGTGTATAAAATGAATTATAATCTCAGTTATGTGATTATGAAGAGTTGTTTATTCCATCAAATAAGAACTTTATTTATTTACATTGTTAACAGTGCAATGTCTGCAGTGTTCTCTCACTCTCCACTGAAATCTGTGTGCTCAGTTTGAAGTCCACCTTTACTTATAGTGGTAATCCCAGAAATGGTTCCTGTCCTCTGAAAAACAGAGGCATTTTCAGTGTTGTGTCCACCAGATTAGAATATAAAGAACAAATGTATCAATTTCTGTACATCTCAAATACCAGTCTGATTTATCACAAGCAAGGTAAATGGCACAAATAGATCATTACCGTAATGAGAGAGGAAGCCAGCTGTGCTTGGAACTTTCTCATGTTCAGTATCTCCTTCTTTGGCATAGAGCCAGCATAGGCTGTGCTGCTTGTAGAGGAGCCAGGCGTTGACTACAGCAAGGCAGTGTTAATTTTGACACGAAATTTTAATTTAGTTTTAGTCTTAGTCTTTTGACTATAATTCTTTTTAGTTTTAGTCAAGTTTTAGTCATCTGATTTGTTTTGATTTTAGTCTTATTTTAGTCGACTAAAATTGCTTGGTATTTTAGTCGACTAAAATAAGACTAAAATCAATAACAGATTTACTAGACAATTTTTTACAGCTGGTATAGGAAACAAACTTAACCAAAATATATAAAACACAAATTCAACTTTATTTCAACACAACCGTGTCTTTATTTCGATTCAAAAGCTTTTATGCAGCAACAAACACTGTCATGATAATGTAAACAATAACTAGCTGCCAATTGACCATCAATAAAAGAAAAATAAAGTTAGGTCCAGGACCTTAAAGCTTACAGCTGAGCTGAACAATAAGTGCATACATTTAAAGTAAATATTTAATAAGTTGGGTGGATAAAAAAAGTAACAAGATTTTATAAGGTATTCATTTGTCTAGCAATATTGTATGTTTTAAATACTACAATATTGCTAGATTAGTATGTATAATGATAGGATGTGAACATTCACGTTTCACATGACTAATATAGAAATATTTGTGATATTGTCAACAAGTAGAACATTATAAAATATAGTAAACATTGGTATTAATCAAATGTATGTATCATAATATTACGTAATAGTATTGTGCTCTCATCTAACTTGAAGAAGGGGCTATTTTACATTACTTTTCAGTTTGTAATATTTAATGCTACAACATCTACGCACTGCAGTCTTCCAATTTTGCTTAGCTCAATAAACAAAAGAACATCGTTGTGAAATTACATTTGAGAAAATGTCCAGGTGGCTCGTCTGTAAATGTCTTTTCAAATTGGTTGTGTTCTTGCCACGAATGAGCGCTCCGCGTGCTTTACACTTTGTTTTGTTTTGTTCGTCGTCAAACGTGAAGTGAGCTGTGGACATTTTGTCGCTCTTTTAGACATTACCTCTTCGAATGCCGTCTTCCCGGGAGCTCATTTAAAAACTGAAAACCTTCGCTTCACGTCTCAATAAGTCAGGCTCTGATTGGTTCTCTTCTCTCATGCAGTCTCGCCTGTTCCGTTTTGGCGGTTCTTTTGTTCATTCCTCGCATCTCTCCCGTCTGCTGATTTGATTTTCGTCACAGTCTATTTTTGTCTCGTCCTTTATTCGTTGACGATAATGTCAATCAATTTAGTCATAGTTTTAGTCTCCATCAGTGCCTTCTTTTTTAGTTTTCGTTTCGTTTTCGTCCGCAAAAATATATTCGTGACGAAAATAATGACGAAAATATTTAGTCAACGAAATTAACACTGCAGCAAGGGTGATTGTGTGCCAGAAGATGTACATGTACCACCGCCAGGATTTCAGTGCATACTTGTGTTTTGCTGTAAATGAGTCCAACAAATCCACACCTCCCATGTATTTATTGTAGATGCCCACAATGGAAGCCTTTCTAACGTCAATGTAGGTTTTGGCGGCTTTGTCCCAGTGTTGAATCTCCTGAACAGGTTCTGGTCCAGCGAAGGATGACACAAGTGTCACCGCCCTGTTGTTGTACCATTTTTACAGCACAGATGTTGTTTCCCCTCCACTCTGTGGTCAAAGCTTCCTCTGCCCTTCTTCTTCAAGCTCTTCACATGTAAATGTTACAGTTAGATGGGTAGATGCACTTGCCTGGCCTTTCCCACATAATGGATTCCTTGCTCAAGGAGCTTCACTACCAGTGGAATGGAGGTGAAGTAATTGTCTGCCTAGATCTTGTTGTGTTGACCCTTTGGAAATGTGGAGGCAAGCTTCATTACAACATCACCTGACAATTCACCTGTCATCACCTGACACCCTGAGATTCCAGCTTTCACCCATACTTTAAAGCCTCATGAGCGTAGATTACCTTGCATATACTTCTTGATGCTGCTGAACTTCCCGTTGAAGGGTATCATCATCTTGTCCATGGAATGTGCTCTTCTGGTACCACCTGCAGGCAGTTTTCTCTGAGTTAATCAAGCCGTGGTCTGAGTTTCCAGAGTTTGCCCCTCTTTTCAGTCTCTGGCATGGTTAAATTGTTTACAAAATGTAATGTTCCATCCTCAGATACATACCCAATGCTGCCTGTATTTCTTTTGTATTAGTGTTTACTGATCTTTCGTCATTTTGAATGCTGTACTCATTCGTATTTGTTGCCAGAGCTTGAACCAAATCTTCTGACACAAACTTTTGGAAGTATTGCAGTGGTGTGTGGAGGGAGGTGACACCATCTGTGAGAGCTTGACCAGAGAAATCAGTGACGTCTGTCATATGGCTTGATGTATTTCTTTGATTGCCCGGGCTCAATATTCACATTAGCTGGACAATAGGTAGGTTCTTGGTTTTCTTTGTCCACATGAGACATCAATATCTGATTCTTCATCACTTGCATCAGTGTCGTCAAAATCGATGTCCACATCACTTTCTCCTTTTTGGATGATGGCCATTAACATTGTGCACATTGTACCGAGGATTTCTCCTTGCTGGTGGCATTCTGAAATGAAAAAATAAAATTTGAGACAAATGTACATTCTATAAACAAATAGCACACATGCCTCATTATGACGTGTTCACACTTTGGACTGAAGCAGCCTATTCACACATCTCACCGGTCACACTATACCTAATGGCTCACCTATAGTAGACTGTGATTGTAATCCTTACAGGAATGCATTCAGCATCCAGTTTACAACAAAATCTAACAGTGATGAACATTTACACCTGTGCCAGAACAAAGCACCAGGAGCATCCCGCACAACTTGGAGGATTGGCCAGGTGTGGCCAGGTGTCTCTTGCAAAAGACCTGGTTAAATAAAGGTTATAGGCCTAATGATAATAAGCACTTTGAATATAAATTGATAAGAACATTTTGTTTATCAGAAGACTAAGAAAGGGCAGATTTGCACAAACAGAATTTTTTTGTTAGAAAGTCCTGCAGAATGTGATAGCAAATTATAATGTTTAGATATGGAAATAAATCTTTCAACTTTAGTCTCTAATACAGTATAGAATATGTAATCCGATATAAAGCTAAAGGGTATAATGCTTAAATCATGTATAATTTGTTGTGAATATTTTCATTTAAGTTCCCCTCAAGATGTTCCTCTTAAATACAGGGCAATTATGACTGCCACTCTCATCCAAAATTGTAATATTGCAACATTTATAAAACAAACTCCAAACAAAATGTAGGGTATACTTTCAACATTTACTGTATATGTCCTTGTTATCGACACTGTAATAAACAGAAAAAATTATTCCAAGCATTTTACTTACTTGAAGATGAATCCAGTCCAGTAAATCAAAGGGATGTTGCTTCATCAGAAAGTTGTAAGATGTGCCACTTCTTGACTTAAGGGTGGGCTTTGTATACAAATCCTGGATCCAATTACATGGTGGTAATAAAATGTAGGACCCACAGATCATATTGATGTGGTTGTATAAACAAACAAACAATAAAAAAAAAGATAAAAGGGGTTTTGGGGAGTAACCACAAATGTTGTAATACTGAAACAGTGGGTCTTACGGGGTTAAGTAAGATTAAAATTTATTCATAAAAGAAAACCTACAATGTTTTTTTTTTTGTTTTTTTTTTGCCTACATAGGAAAACAAACGGCCGTCAAAAGAAGCTGGACCCCAGACGAGTGTGCTGCAGTGGACACACATTTGAGGAGATTTATTGTAATGAATCAAGTTCCTGGTAAAGAAGAGTGTCAGCGCTGTATTACTGCAGAACCTCAAGCTCTCAGAAACAGGGACTGGAAAGCAGTTAAATATTATGTTAAAAATCGCATTACAGCCCTGAGAAGAAAAGTCTAGTGTACCTAATGGAACTGAGGTAAAACCAAAACATTAGAGGTAGGATCTTAAAATGTTTTGTATTTGGTTGTGTTCTGTTGTAACCTTGTTGTTGTTGTTGTTGTAGGGGTTTGCTCAGGTTTTATGGCTGTCCAGTGGCCTACAAATATACAGTTATACAATATACAGTTCTTATTTAATTTAATTTTTTATTTGATGGATGTAGGATGGATGTTGGATGGAAGTTCGAGAGCTGGGTGGATGTAGGATAGATGATGGATGGATGTTGGATGAATGTAGGGTAGATGTTGGATGGATGGATGTTGGATGGATGTAGGGTAGATGTTGGATGGATGGATGTTGGATGGATGTAGGGTAGATGATGGATGGATGGATGTTGGATGGATGTAGGGTAGATGTTTGATGGATGGATGTTGGATGGATGTAGGGTAGATGTTGGATGGATGGATGTAGGGTAGATGATGGCTGGATGGATGGATGTTGAACAGATGTTGGATATATGGATGGATCTTGAATAGATGTTGGACATATGGATGGATGGATGGATGTTGGATGGATGTTCGAGAGCTGGGTGGATGTAGGATAGATGTTGGATGGATGTTGGATGAATGTAGGGTAGATGATGGCTGGATGGATGTTGGATGGATGTAGGGTAGATGATGGATGGATGTTGGATGGATGTAGGGTAGATGTTTGATGGATGGATGTTGGATGGATGTAGGGTAGATGATGGATGGATGGATGTAGGGTAGATGTTGGATGGATGGATGTAGGGTAGATGATGGCTTGATGGATGGATGTTGAACAGATGTTAGATATATGGACGGATCTTGAATAGATGTTGGACATATGGATGGATGGATGGATGTTGGATGGATGTTCGAGAGCTGGGTGGATGTAGGATAGATGATGGATGTTGGATGGATGAATGTTGGATGAATGTAGGGTAGATGATGGATGGATGGATGTAGGGTAGATGTAGGGTAGATGATGGCTGGATGGATGTTGGATGGATGTAGGATGGATGTAGGGTAGATGATGGCTGGATGGATGTTGGATGGATGTAGGGTAGATGATGGCTGGATGGATGTTGGATGGATGTAAGGTAGATGATGGCTGGATGGATGTTGGATGGATGTAGGGTAGATGATGGATGGATGGATGTAAGGTAGATGATGGCTGGATGGATGTAGGGTAGATGATGGATGGATGGATGTTGGATGGGTGTAGGGTAGATGTTGGATGGATGTAGGGTAGATGATGGATGGATGGATGTTGGATGGATGTAGGGTAGATGTTGGATGGATGGATGTTGAACAGATGTTGGATATATGGATGGATGTTGGATGTTGGATGGATATTGATATATTCTTATTTATTTTAATGCATTTATTTATTTTAGGGCCTAAACACTGAAAGTGTGTGGGGCATATGTTAAATATTTCAAAGGATTTTTCATTTCTTTAAATATCTCTGTATCATTATTTCAAAATTTGAGGCTTCACTGGAAAGAACAACTTGTGTTAACATGACATTATGGATGCAGTCCAATATAACATATAATTTCAATGTCTATATAAGAGAAACTGTTGGGTTTACATAAAAGTTCAGGCTGATGTTGTTCAAACATTGAGTGCAGATTGTACAAACCTAGACATTAAATTAATAATTTGTTTTAATGCTTTCATAAAAAGTTTATTGACTGACAACTGTGTGGCATAAACTTTGTCATTACAATAAAATTGGTTATTTCAGTTTTGTTATAAAACTGTCTTTGAAGCCGTATGTCTTGTAATCACATGGAAAGTTTCACATATATACATAGTTACTCATTACAAAAATAACTATTTTAGTCCAAAATAAGGGAACTGGGAGTAATAATAAAGGCTGTTGTCAGCAGCTGCAGATAGTGACCTTGGGCCCCATTAACATATAAAAACTTGGTATATATGTGTGTATGTGGGCGGACCTCTCAAGTCGGCAATCCTAGAAACGTTCCCCACAAGGGGCCAAATACCTTTTTCGACAAAACTTTAGAAATTTATCAAATTGAAGTGATATTAATGATTGAGATTTTTTTTTAGATCTAATGTTGTTTTTATAGCAGTGTAGGACCACTGGAAAGGGTGGATCCCACAACGCATAAAAAAACTGGTGGGCCCCATGAGTGGGCCTGCGCAAGAATGTGTGTGTGTGTGTGTGTGTGTGTGTGTGAGAGTGGGCATGTTTTTGTGTCATATCAGGACACAACTCTGTATAATGACACGGGTATTACAAGGAGAGGGTGACTTATGAGGACATAACCCATGTCCCCATTTTTCAAAACACTTATAAATCATACAGAATGAGTTTTTTTGAGAAAGTAAAAATGCACAAAGTTTCCTGTGAGGGTTAGGGTTAGGGGTAGGGTTGGTGAATGGTGATAGAATATACAGTTTCTACAGTATAAAAACCATTACACCTATGGGATGTCCCCACTTTTCACAAAAACAAACATGTGTCTGTGTGTGTGATCGTGGTGTTTAGTTTTTAAATTAAAGAGAATGCTCTGAAATGTGTCTTTGCTCGTGTTATAAATCATGTTATTGTTTCTCTTCTCAGGATTTTGTGAAGAACATTACTGGTAGTTCTGGTCATTTCTGGATTGGTTTGACTGATGTTGATGTGGAGGGCAGATGGAAATGGGTTGATGGCAGCAACAGCAACATCACCTCTGAGTGAGAAATCACTGAACTGAACTGATTATTATCTAATAAACGCTTGTCTCAGTCAGTATCATATCACACAGAAAGCAGCTCTGATCTAACTCTGATCTGTTGATGCAGGTTCTGGGCGTCTGGAGAACCAAACGACAATCAGGGAAATGAAGACTGTGCTAACACTCATTCATCAGGATGGTTTGATTCTCCATGTGATAGTAGTGTTAAATGGATCTGTGAGAAGAGTATCCTTAAATAAATGATACATTATAATAAAAATGTACGTATATACATCATGAACGGATAAATATGTCAGTAATTTTACCTGTTTGTTTTTTTTTAATGGCACATTAATTAGGTTTTTCTTTAAAAACAAATACAAAATAAATAGAAAAAAACAATGTAATATTAACATTTTCATATAAAACTTTTTTAAATAATTTTGTTTAGAATTTTTAGATCTGAACTAAAATCTGAATGTGAAAAACAACAGCGATGTTTCTACAGACTGAAATAAAATCAGTAATACACTGATATAATAGAAATATTCATAAAAACAGCATTGATCCAATATTGTTAAAATGATCATGATTTTAGGAGTATTACTCAGTAAATCAGTAAAGTTTGATTTGAAATGTGACTCCTGCAGCTTTTTTGTAATTACAGTATGACAATAAACATGATTTACTTGTTTTCAAAAACTGGTTTATTTCCTGAACCACGTGAAGATGAATATAAATGAAAATCACATAAACAGCTTCTAATGTTTGACTGAGAATATGAACAATAGTCTGACTGTAGAAATCAGGATATGATCTAACAAGTATTCTTCTTTATAAACACTTTCTAGCATCAGTGTGATCGGTGCATCACCAAATATAAGGAGAGTCATTCGTTATCACTATATGAAACAATTACATGTTATTTATTTATAACATCTTTATGACTGTTTGTTTTATGCTAGTGAAAGAAAAAAATGCTTACACAGCAAGCCCAGATTTTACCCCAAAATGACTGACAGTTCCTTTAAAGTCCAGTCTCATTAAAGTGAGTGAATAATGGACTGAAGGAAGAGCATCAGATGCAGTCGCTGCTAAAAACTGTTCATCCGTCTGAACTTCTGATGAAACGACCTGAAGCTGATCAAACATCGAAGGGTTTCAACACCAGATGAACAAGACCCTGACGTCTTTACACACAAACAGACAAACTGTGCTAATGATTGTGTTTTCACATGTTTATTAATGGTCATTGTGTTTTTGAGGAATACCTGAGGGAAGGGAAGGAGTTATTGTGATATAATATATTCACTTGAACCTTGTTTACCACACCAAGCGTTGTTGAAGATCAAGTTCCTTTCTGCATAAATACTGACCACACAAACACAGATGAGGAGCACAAGTCCACTCCAGGAGAGAAACTAGTGTTCTTCATGACACCAAAACTAAAAGAAAATAACAACCTGCAAAATGCAGAGAGGCAATGGAAAAAGGGCTTTGCAAATATTGACGTAACTGTAACACTTGTCTAATTTTTTTATTCATTGTGTTTTAGTTGTCGTTTGACCTCAGTCTGTTTAGTTACTCATTCTCTTCACCTGTTATTTAGTTCATTATCTCATTAGTTTCGGTGTATTTATGACCTTCAGATTTTGTGTAAGTCAGTCTGTGTGTGTGTGTGTGTGTGTGTGTGTGAAGGGGAGGATTTTCTGAAGGTATTTTTGAGTCAAAACGACTGAACACCTGTGACAGTGTGTTTGTAGTTGTGGAGAAAAGCCACACATGTGTATCAGTAAGTTTGAAGTCAGAGAGAAATGTTTTAAGAGTTGTAAACCTGTAGACTTTTTTTCCTCTCCCAAACACAACAGTTTCACCTTATCAAATTCTTCATTGCAGGTGCACAAATCCTATTCTACAAATCACAAATTAAGAAACTTGAGGTGCAAATGTATGAAAATATATATTTTACATACCACAATAATCAAGCTGCGTATAAAACTATTTTAATGTACAACATGGAGCTTTACACTTTTTTACATTATAAAATTAATTTGAATTACTGAGAGAGACTTTTAGTAATTAAAGTTTGTGTGATAGAGCTAAAATCTGTCCGGTAGGACTCGGGACACAGATGTAAAGGTGAATTCAGAAATGGAAGCTTTAGCCTAAGTTCTGCCAGGAAGACTCAATCACTTCGTCACTAATTACCTTCATCATTATCCAATCACGTCTTTATACTCCTGTATAAAAGATCGTACTTACACATGTTTGAGTTCGCAGATGCCAACGCGACCACAACCGCAGATTCCGACGCGATTGTACTTGCTCAAGCTGTTGTGTTTATTCATCTACTTGCTGTAATTAAGTTCGTGCCCTGCAAACTATCTAGAGTTCGACGTTCCTCTAAGATGCACACGGGATCGTTGGCTTAGCTCTGTGTCGCGGTGATTATCTGCAGTCGTTTGTGTTGGATGATTTACAAGCTTTTCTCGGCAGAGGATGTGAACATTGGCGGAGTTCCGTGTGCTTCCAGGCCAGGGTTGCCAGGTTCTCAAAACCACCAGTTACTACTATTTAAAAAAAAAAAAAAAATAGCCCAATCGCATTCAAAAAGGGATTTATCGGTAGAATTCAGATTCTAGGGGCTATATATAACACTATTGGGGTCACCTCAAACCCAGGACAGAAAAGGCAGCCCACAAAAAAAAAAAAAAACGGTCTTGGCAACGCTGGTGCTTTCCGAGATGTCGCGTCAGTGCTGCTTGGGTCTCAACACCTGAAAAGACTTTGGTCTCAATCAACAAATATTCATCTGTACGCTCACGTGAACCTGCAGCAATGAAGTTTCTCCGGACCAGCAGACAGAATTAAGGCTGCCAGTCTCTTCGGCATCTCGCCTCCATCACTTCACAAGTCTACAGCATTATAAGTATCATTTTGTTCTATGCCCTTGTGGCGCCTGGGCATTAATTTATTCTCTGCAAGGATTTATACTTGCACGTTCAAATAAAACACTGGGCGTTTCGTGCTTGTTTATTGACTTGCACAGCATAATTAAGATGTTGATCATAGTGCATGCAATTTTCTGAATTTCTCCGTAATGAGGCACTTTAAGGCTCATCATAAACGCTACAATCTTTATACTGATAAAGATTTTTCGCATTTCATAAAAAAAAAAAAAAAAAAAAAAAAAAGCTCTGTCTAGCACACTTGAGATTCGCTGTTTTAATCCTATGCTTTAATATTTGTTTATTCAGTCTTTCATTTGCGTTATTCCTGAAAGTTCATACTCTAATGGGATTCTATGGTTGCAGATGCAGGGAACCGCTGCTCTCACCTCATCTTTACATGGCTTACTCTTGGGCTAGCGAATTATGAACACTGGATCTACCAAGCTGATGCGTATATGGACCCTTCTTTTGAGTCGTAGGTAAGATTCGGCTCAATGCTCCGTCAGCAGGCATATAACTCCACGTGACACGAGTTGCTGCTGACCTTATTTCAGAGTAGTGACATATCTCCAGTTTAAACCGAATATTAATTAGCAGGCATGGTTTGTTTGCACTCCTGGTCTCCGTCTCAAGGCGCGGTCGCACTTGACTTTAAACATGCGAAATTATTTCGAACGCCACTGCGAATATGGGCGGGAACAAGATAAAACAGTCTCCCCTCAATTATCACAAGATGGATTATTATGTGTGCTAGCACTGTGTCTTTTGCAACGGCGTCAAAAGCGTTTTATTATATTGTAACGTTACTCTGTATCTCTCTATAAATATATACACCCTAAGGGGAGGAGGGGGAGAAGAAAGAGAGAGAAAAAAAAATATATATATATATATATAAAACGTTGTCATTTCAATGTATCACCTGTTCCCGTCGACACTACAAACCATGCAGCTTTTCTTTTATAAATCTTTTAATGTATTATAAACTAGGACCCTGTGCAACAGCTAAAGTATATAGCGCTTCCTTTTTGAATTTTTGTACAGAGGCCATGCAGCAATGTATCGCTCTTCTACTGGTCCACATCCTCACGTTATGCAAATTCCCTGGTCAGAGTTCACCAAACTTGAACTTTGGAAAGCAGCGAAATGCAAAATTTTTCGCATAAGCTTGCGTTTCCGGTCCGACGCATTCGCATGTGTATGAATGGAAGTCAATGGAGAGAAAAGTGCAGTGTGACCGCCCATCACTCATAACTAACTAACGGCTGGAGGGGCGCGTTAAGTAGGTTCTGCTCATGCTGTCAAACTGACGTCATCAGAAAAATTATTCGTTACAGGGTGGAAATATTCAGAATTTGATAAGATTGCTAAGACAAACAATGTTTAATTGTTTACATCAAGATTAGCAATGTGTGCTAGTAAGTCAATTCGATTTATGCGTATTTTAAACTTAACCTCTGATACCTCAACTTAATATTATAATAAAAAAAAAAAAAAAAAAAAATTGGGGAGTGACAGTTAAGGGGTTAAGCTACAATCAAGGCTTGTTTATATTCGCGCATCTACTGGTGTTGGTTCATCACTCTTACTCGGCTGTAGCGCCTTTCACTTACACTTCTAAACTATCAGACAGCTGTGCCCTCAGCCAACCCGGATTCTTCAGTCTGCCCTCCGTTAGCAGACATAATACTAAACGAAGTGCTACGTCAGCTGGAAATCACATTTCTAAGGCGTCGCTCCCTCTACAATCAAGCCTACACGTTTGCATGGTACGCTTTTAATGTTTTTCCTTCCAATTTTGCGTTCCTATTCTAATTTCGACCGTTGCTCCTTTCTTGTCAAAAAAAAAAAAAAAAAAAAAAAAAAATCGCAATCTTAATTTCTCTATTCGCAGACTCCTTGCCAGCATCTAATCCACGCTAAATTTTATAATCAAATTTTCAAGCCTTTTGGTTATTCAGTTCTATTACTACTTGAGGGGTTAGCTAAATCTTCCAACAAATTAAAGACAAATGTCTGCCTATTACCCTGCCCATATTGCAAAATGAATTACTTCCATCTGCTACGGCCTTCCTTCAAAGTACCTCAATATTCTTCTGGAGGCAGTGTTTATCTGCTTTCTACAGGTTATGCTTCCAGGGGAATTCACTTCAAACCAATCAATTTGATCCTGCTCGCGGCATTTCCTTCAGATCTATGATTCGGACCAAAAATTCTTCACACTCTCCTCAAGCACTCAAAAAACCGATGTGCAAGGTTCTGGAGTCACCTTAACAATTCTAAAATCAATAATCCTGTCCCTTCTCTGCATGGTGAAATTTCTTAAAAATCCGACCTAGAATTTCTAAAACGCACCAGCTCTATTTTTCCTAACGGAGCCCCCTTTCCTAGAACTCACTTAACCACTGTTCTCAAAGCTGCAGTCTATCTACTGGCCATTCATTCAGAATTGGGGCAGCTACTTCAGCAGCTGAATGAGGGATCTCTACATCAGCTGTTAAGATCATGGGCAGATGGTCTTCCTAAGCATTTGAATCATACATCAGACCTGATTCAAAACCATTATTGAAGCTCAGCAAGCTCTCCTGTAACTAATCAGGTAAATTCATGCAATTACTGGTGGTGGTGTTACTATATCTGTATGGTCTTTCAAGGCCTGTCTGTGTCTGCCTATCGTGACTATTTCTGTACGGTCTATCGAGACCTGTCCGTGTCCGGCTATCATGGCTATTTTTCTGTATGGTCTATCAAGGCCTGTCCCATGTCTGCCTATTGTGGCTATCTGTGTCTGGCCTATCGTGGCTATTTCTGTACGGTCTATCGAGACCTGTCCGTGTCCGGCTATCATGGCTATTTTTCTGTATGGTCTATCAAGGCCTGTCCCATGTCTGCCTATTGTGGCTATCTGTGTCTGGCCTATCGTGGCTATTTCTGTACGGTCTATCGAGACCTGTCCGTGTCCGGCTATCATGGCTATTTTTCTGTACGGTCTATCAAGGCCTGTCCCATGTCTGCATATTGTGGCTATCTGTGTCTGGCCTATCGTGGCTATTTCTGTACGGTCTATCGAGACCTGTCCGTGTCCGGCTATCATGGCTATTTTTTGTATGGTCTATCAAGGCCTGTCCCATGTCTGCCTATTGTGGCTATCTGTGTCTGGCCTATCCTGGCTATTTCTGTACGGTCTATCGAGGCCTGTGTCTGGCTATAATGGCTATTTCTGTATGGCCTATCGAGGCCTGTCCGTGTCTGCCTATCGTGGCTGTCTGTGTCTGGCCTATCGTGGCTATTTCTGTACGGCCTATCAAGGCCTGTCCGTGTCCGGCCATCATGGCTATTTTTCTGTATGGTCTATTGAGGCCTGTCCTGTGTCTGCCTATTGTGGCTATTTCTGTACGGTCTATCGAGGCCTGTCCGTGTCCGCCTATCGTGGCTGTCTGCGTCTGGCCTATTGTGGCTATTTCCGTTGGTCTATCGAGGCCTGTCCGTGTCTGGCTATCATGGCTATTTTTCTGTATGGTCTATCAAGGCCTATCTGTGTCTGGCCATCATGGCTATTTCTGTACGGTCTATCAAGGCCTGTCTGCGTCTGCCTACTGTGGCTGTCTGTGTCTGGCCATCATGGCTATTTCTGTATGGTCTATCAAGGCCTATCTGTGTCTGGCCTATCGTGGCTATTTATGTATGGTCTATCGAGGCCTGTCTGTGTCTGGCTATCATGGCTATTTTTCTGTACGGTCTATCGAGGCTGTCTGTGTTCTGCCTATCATGGCTATTTCTGTTGGTCTATTGAGGCCTGTCTGTGTCTGCCTATCGTGGCTGTCTGCGTGAGGCCTATCGTGGCTATTTATGTTGGTCTATCGGGGCCTGTCTGTGTCTGCCTATCGTGCCTGTCTGCGTCTGGCCTATCGTGGCTATTTATGTACGGTCTATTGGGGCCTGTCTGTGTCTGCCTATTGTGGCTGTCTGCGTCTGGCCTATCGGGCTATTTATGTTCGGCCAATTGGGGCCTGTCCGCGTTTGCCTATCGTGGCTGTCTGCGTCTGGCCTATCGTGGCTATTTATGTTCGGCCTATCGAGGCCTGTCTGTGTCTGCCTATCGTGGCTATTTCTGTCGGTCTATCGAGGCCTGTCTGTGTCTGCCTATCGTGGCTATTTCTGTCGGTCTATCGAGGCCTGTCTGTGTCTGCCTATCGTGGCTATTTCTGTCGGTCTATCGAGGCCTGTCTGTGTCTGCCTATCGTGGCATTTCTGTTGGTCTATCGAGGCCTGTCTGTGTCTGCCTATCGTGGCTATTTCTGTTGGTCTATCGAGGCCTGTCTGTGTCTGCCTATCATGGCTGTTTCTGTTGGTCTATTGAGGCCTGTCTTTGTCTGCCTATCGTGGCTATTTCTGTTGGTCTAACGAGGCCTGTCCGTGCCTGCCTATCGTGGCTGTCTGTGTCCTGCCTATCGTTGTTGTCTGTGTCTGGCCTATTTCTGTAAAACTTAAGAAGTTTAATCTAACGTCATTATACTGGTCATGCTAACTCTCTTTCTATTTCTTCCAGGAACCTTAGGATTCACAACTGGTGGGTATACTTCATCTACTTTTTTTGGGGGGGAAGGCTGGCCCCGTCTGGAGGTCTCATAATCCACCTAATTTTGGGGGTCTGCTGCGCCCCTGCCTTCGTCTTCAGGCAGGAAATGCAGATTCGCTATCCTCGGATTACGAACCATGGACGGGGCCTTCCGCCAAAGAAATTTATAATTGTGCTCGCTGAGCTGTCAATAAATGTATGCTTCGTACATTCCTCTATCTCCCGAGTCTTTCTGGTAGAAATGGAAGCTTTAGCCTAAGTTCTGCCAGGAAGACTCAATCACTTCGTCACTAATTACCTTCATCATTATCCAATCACGTCTTTATACTCCTGTATAAAAGATCGTACTTACACATGTTTGAGTTCGCAGATGCCAACGCGACCACAACCTCCACCCTCCCCACCACCACCAGGATGGTCCTGTCCTTACCTTCCAGGGGGGTCTGCTGCGCCCCTGCCTTCGTCTTCAGGCAGGAAATGCAGATTCGCTATCCTCTGATTACGAACCATGGACGGGGCCTTCCGCCAAAGAAATTTATAATTGTGCTCGCTGAGCTGTCAATAAATGTATGCTTCGTACATTCCTCTATCTCCCGAGTCTTTCTGGTAGAACTGTGTTTATTAGAATAAGGTTTCAAGTGCTCAGTGTTTTCAGTTGAAGCTTCGATCTTCTAGTGCAGGCTTGAATGGAATTCACATGGAACAGAACAAGAACACAGGTTAGCATAACACTAAGGTGAGTATACGTTACGTCTGGCTTGCAGGACCTTGGAAACAACTTTGAGGAGGTCGTTCCTGTTGGAGGCTTGACGGGGAACTGAGGTGCGGGTTAGTGCTTTTATAGTGCCCTTGATTGGTTCTGTGATGAAGAAACAGTCGAGCAACATAGAAGGACAGCAGCTTGTGAGTGTTTTGTCTTGTTTTCTCATCAGACTAGTGTGTGATCATCATTGCTAGTGTGGCAAAGTGGTCTTTTTGCAGCAATATTCAACACTCAAGAGATATACAATAGACTACGCCACCCTGGGACTATACCAGGGAATCACAGTTCACTTAAAATGTTATAAGGAACCCAGGTTCATTCCACTGAATAAAATGAGCAAGAGACGTGGGTAGCAAAATAGAGTTTGTTTATTAGTACAAAAGTTTAAAATGCAGGAATAATAGTCACCCAGCCAATTACTAAGCTGGAAATCACAATCCACAATAAGGATTCACATTTACTTCGGAGCTGTAGCCTATTGGCATCAAATGGGCTAAGAGAGGGAGCAAAAGAGGAGAATCACACTAAGTGCACACACACACACACACACACACTCACTCCAATACCCATGATTTTATCAGTGGTGCTCACACAGCATAACACAGCACACGGTGAAGGAAAGCCTCACTGCCGTCGGACACACAGCTCCTGTAATTGTAATACAAAACAAAATAAATCAAATCAATAGAAATTAATCAATAAAAACTTATTAAATGCAGGGGAGCAAAAGAAACCCTTCCAACATAAAGAAAATAAATAAATTCTAGCTTAAACAGCTAGATAATAACACAAAAGGAAAAGGAAAATAAATTTAAAGACAACAATGTCCAAGAGAAAATCTCAGCATTCTGAACCAGTCCAAAATGAGAAACACCACAAAGGGAAAATGAAGAAATAAATATCTGAATGAGCGCGGCCCTTGAACTCGTTATTTCCCAACGTACGAGGAAAAGATCTTTAAAATACAGTCACAGTAGGAGCAGGTTTTAACCAACAACTCCAAAATCGGGCCGCGCTAAATCACCCAGGACAAAATGATGAAAACACACAGCAAAAATATACAGAAAAGAAACGAAAGCAAATCCAGCAGGAACAAAACAGCAGCGTGCTTCTATATGTAGTAGGGAAATGCCGCACGCACAGTCTTAGCCCCTAACAGATAATAAGACGATTAGTAAACTAGTTATAGTTTATGAACAGCAATCGGAAATATAAACACACATACCAAATAACGCAGCCGTTCGCCACACCAGAAAGCAGAGCTGACGTCAGTATCCACGGGATAGAAATGAAGTAGATGCTAAACAGCATATATTGGATGTCCCCACTCAAACGGTAAACACACGGGAATGCTGCGGTAAAGATAAACATAGCTGACCCCCACACCACATCACCTAAAACCTCTGGCAATATACTAAATCTTACGTACCTGGGACTAGGCAGTGTAACGAGCCAGACCGCACGTAACGGTTGTTTACAATAGACTCTCCAGTGTACGCAAAGCCCCACAAAATGACACAAGCGGTGTTAAAATGCCCAAACGGCTGTGTTTTAACCACAGACCTCTGTTGAATGCCGGTAAACAGGAAGAGCGCAGGCACAGAACAGATGACGCACATCCGGCCCGCACCAAACATCCATTTATACACACCTCCCTGCGGGAAGATAGGCTACCAATAACATGACGTCACTACAGGGAGAATCTGACTAATCTGCCACACTAGTAAAGTTTTTGTTTTGGTTTAAATTGTGTGTGTCTTACCGTGGTTAATACGTGCTGAAAGTGGCGCTTGGTTTTCGCGGGACTGCCTGGTTTCGATCTGCTAAATAGTGAGGCGTGTCCAGCTGACTTCAATCACAGGTAATCAGGCTAATACAAAGCACTAGGTTTCACCGCGGCAGCGGTCGCGGCAACCCTCGTGTGAACCCTTCTCGTGTGAAGACCGACGAGTGTAAAGACAATCGACTCTACCTGCGCGACTCCACCGAGCAAGGACACCTGAGTATTGCTTTTCTCTTTTTTTGCACTCTTTGTATAGTTTGTGTCACGGGGTGACAAAAGAGAAGCGGAACTAAGTCCCGCCGGAATTTTGTGTTCCCCTCGGGACGGTGTCGCGGTAACACCGGTCCACTTCCGGGTAGCGCCCGATGTCACAATAACAACGCTAATGACAGATTGACATCTGGTGTGGGGAGTTTGATGTGGCGATCTGTGAGAGGATTATGGAGGCGGAGTAACCACATAAAAGGAGAAGTGCAGAGACCATGGGGGGGTTGATTCTATTTGGTCGTTCGTTCTCCCGGCTATTCTTCCGGGTTGGCTTGCCCCCGTGTGTGGTTCTTCTCTTTGGATGTGTTCCCCTAGGAGAGGTGAATTCCTGGGACGTTTGGGCTGGCGTGTGGAGGTATTTGAGGACTATTGTGGGGTTTCGGCTATCTGGCTGTGCAACAGATATATCAGCGATCGAGTGGAGATATTCAGGACAGAAAGAGTGTGAGCTCTGGAAAGCAAGTGAAGACCAGGCCGCGCCATCACTATCGGAGGGAAGTTAAGAGACCTGATCTGGGACTTCGATCAATTGTATACATCTGGACTGGGAGTGATAATGTTGTGAAGTGGACGGAGCCATCGTTGGGTGAGTGCTGGCTCTATTTGCACTAAGAGTGGGTGTGCCGTGTCTGAAGTGGTGTGTTTGCACAATAAATCGTTTGAAGTGAAGTTACAGAGTGTGGGGAAGATATATAGAGTTAATGCCGGACGCTCACCACCCCGAGAGCCCACCACCGTCACTGTAATCCACACCCAGGCACTCAACTGAAGTATCCCCCAGCCGTAAGCCCCATTTCTTATTCAAGAACACATACATGCTGTTGATTACTTACTCTGCTGTGCAGATCACAGGATTCTCTGGGCCGAATGCAGCATGTGATGCCCCTGTAGAAAGAGATGGACACACGAATTATTCCTTTCCCGGTCTTAACCGAAGCATCTCCCAGTCGTAAGCCCCATTACTTATTCAAGGACACATACTTATTGTTGATTACTTACCCCGCTGTGCAGATCACAGGATTCTCTGGGCCGAATGCTGCATGTGATGTCCCTGTAGAAGGAGGTGGACACGAGAATTATTCCTTTTCCCGGTCTCGACCGAAACATCCACGAGCTCTACTTACCCGGATACCCCCCCTCACTCCGGGACGGGTGACAGACTACCCTGGCTCTTGCTGGCCCCGTACAGGCACGAACTGCCGACGACTCCACGCCTTCCCGGCGTCCGAGGTCTGGCTCCGTTCTGGTCGGGAGACACGGAAGGAACACTGAACTTTTAAATTGCTTTTAATCAAATAAAACCCTCATTTTTTATACTCTCGTCCGTCTGGTTCTTCTGGTCCGCTCTCCGAGGTGATCCTGGGTTTCAGGGGTGGGTGCAGTCTGGCTCGGCCCCCCCGACCTGTGACATTTGCTCTCAAATATATCTTACACTTGTAGTCACTATGTGCTTTCAGATCTCTTCTATCACTACTAACACTCGGAGAGCACGCTATGTACGTCGCAGGAAGGCCTGTCTGACAAACCTACGCCATGTCCCTCTGACCTCTACTACTATGCTCTCTATTCCAGTTGGTCTCTGGAACTGCCAGTCTGCTTAGCAGACTTCATTTCCTCTATTGCTACCCATTCCAGTCTCAACATCATGGCACTGACAGAGACTTGGATCAAACCTGAAGATACTGCCACCCCTGCAGCCCTCTCTACTAATTTCACTTGTTCCCACACTCCTCGTACCACTGGGAGGGGTGGAGGTACGGGTCTCCTTATATCCAAAGAATGGAAATTTGAACTTCAGCCATCACCTACAGGTACTGGTTCATTTGAATCACATGCCATTACTGTAACCCACCCTGTTAAACTCCACTTTGTGGTCATTTATCGTCCTCCAGGTCAACTGGGAAACTTCTTGGAGGAGTTGGATGTGCTGCTATCAAACTTTCCTGAAGATGGTACTCCTCTGGTACTGCTTGGCGACTTCAACATCCACTTAGATAAACCCCAGGCTGCTGACTTCAAAACTCTGCTCACCTCATTTGATCTCAAGCTCATGTCTACTACAGCGACTCACAAATCGGGCAACCAACTTGACCTCATCTACACGCGTGGTTGCTCTGTGGACACCTCTTCAGTTGCTCCACTGCACACCTCAGACCACTTCCTCATTACTGCTAACCTAGCACTTACTCCTGAAGTGGCACACACTCCAACGCAGGTCACCTTTCGACGGAACCTACGCTCACTCTCTCCATCTCGCCTATCTGCTGTGGTTTCATCCTCCCTTCCACCATTCTCTCAGTTTTCTGCTCTGGACACGAACAGTGCTACGGACACTCTTTGCTCCACTTTAACATCTTGCTTGGACAACTTTTGCCCACTGTTGTCTAGACCAGCACGCACTGCCCCATCTGCCCCCTGGCTGTCCGAGGTTCTCCGTGAACATCGCTCTAAACTCAGGGCTGCAGAGAGGAAATGGCAGAAATCAAAAAACTCTACGGACCTCAGTGTGTATCAATCACTCCTCTCTTCCTTCTCTGCAAAGGTCTTAACAGCTAAAACATCCTACTACCACAACAAAATTAACAGCTGCTGTGACGCTCGGACACTATTCAAGACTTTCTCTTCTCTTCTTAATCCGCCGCCTCCACCTCCTCCATCGACTCTTACAGCTGACGACTTTGCAACTTTCTTCACAAATAAGACGAGATCCATCAGTGAACAATTCTCCACACCACAGACTGAGGAAAACTTCACAATGACTGATGCACACTCTTTACCCTCCTCCTCCCCACTCTCAGAGATGGACGTCTCCAAAATTCTCCTGTCCAATCATCCTACTACTTGTCCACTTGATCCTATCCCCACTCACCTCCTTCAAGCGATCTCTTCTTCAGTCATACCTTCACTTACTCACATTATCAACTCCTCTCTTCAATCTGGAACATTTCCCTTAGCATTCAAGCAGGCTCGGGTAAGCCCACAGCTCAAGAAACCATCTCTAAATCCAGCGCTTCTTGAAAACTACAGACCGGTATCCCTTCTTCCATTCATTGCAAAGACACTTGAGCGGGCTGTGTTCAACCAGCTTTCTATGTTCCTTGGACAGAACAACCTCCTGGACAGCAACCAATCTGGCTTCAAAAGTGGCCACTCAACTGAGACTGCTCTGCTCTCGGTTACTGAAGCCCTGCGACTAGCAAGAGCAGCTTCAAAATCCTCGGTACTCATCTTACTGGACCTGTCTGCTGCTTTTGACACTGTTAATCACCAGATTCTCCTGTCCACCCTCAGAAAGATGAGGATCTCTGGAACTGCTCTCCTGTGGGTTAAGTCCTACCTCTCTGACAGATCCTTCAGTGTGTCTTGGAGGGGTGATGTTTCAAAGTCACACCACCTTGCTACTGAGGTTCCTCAAGGCTCAGTACTGGGACCACTTCTCTTCTCCATCTACATGACATCTTTAGGATCTGTCATTCAGAAGCATGGCTTTTCTTATCACTGCTATGCTGATGACACCCAACTCTACTTCTCATTCCAGCCTGATGACCCGACGGTAGCTGCTCGCATTTCAGCCTGTCTGAGTGACATTTCCCGCTGGATGAATGACCATCACCTTCAGCTTAACCTTACAAAAACTGAACTACTGGTGATTCCTGCTAACCCATTGATTCATCACAACTTCTCTATACAGCTGGGCTCGTCAACCATAACTCCTTCGAGGCCAGCCAGAAACCTAGGAGTTGTGATGGATCATCAGTTAAGCTTCACTGACCACATTGCTACAACGACCCGGTCCTGCAGGTTTGCCTTATACAACATTAGGAAGATTAGACCCTTCCTGTCAGAGCAAGCAACCCAACTTCTTGTCCAAGCTCTTGTTCTCTCCAGACTGGACTATTGTAATGCTCTCCTGGCGGGCCTTCCTGCATGTTCTGTCAAGCCTCTGCAAATGATCCAGAATGCAGCAGCGAGGGTTGTCTTCAATGAGCCAAAAAAAGCTCATGTTACTCCTCTCCTCATCAGGTTACACTGGCTACCAGTAGCTGCTCGCATCAAATTCAAGGTACTGATGCTTGCCTACAAGACAAACACTGGCACGGCACCAACTTACCTAAACTCACTGGTTAAATCCTATGTGCCCTCCAGAAGCTTGCGCTCTGCAAGTGAACAACGCCTTGTGGTGCCATCCCAAAGAAATTCAAAATCACTCTCACGGACCTTTTCCTGGACTGTGCCCAGCTGGTGGAATGACCTCCCAATCTCAATTCGTACAGCGGAGTCTTTACTCACTTTCAAGAAACATCTAAAGACTCATCTTTTTCGCCTGCACTTAACCTACTAACACCAGTACTTTTCCTCTTCTTGTCTTTTTCATTTAAAAAAAAAAAAAAAATTAAATACACCTGGCTATGCGTTCTATACTAGACTAACTGAGACTTGTCATGGCACTTGTATTCTGTTGTTGTTCTCTTGTTGACCTGACTGCTTCTATTGTTCTCATTTGTAAGTCGCTTTGGATAAAAGCGTCTGCTAAATGATTAAATGTAAATGTAAATGTGATGCGTGGCAGGTGTGGCTGGTTAGTAATCAGGTGACTGTGAGCGTTGGTGATTGGTGGGGACCGGTCTTACCAGATCCATGACAATATCTGTTTTTAATGAAAGTAGCACATTAGTCGTCGCGAGACGAGTAGACTTTTGCGTTGAAAGCGTTTGGAAGCTGTGACATTACCGTGAGGAAAAAAAAAAACATCAAACAATCAATCACCTTTATTTATATAGTGCTTTAAACAAAATACATTGCGTCAAAGCACTGAACAACATTCATTTGGAAAACAGTGTCTCAATAATGCAAAATGATAGTTAAAGGCAGTTCCAAAACAAACCATGGCTAACAGTCAGATTCAGCTATTTATTTATGATCCAGAATCAGATCCCGAGGCTGAAATTTAACAAGAGCAGCAGCAGCAAGGACTCGCTCCGAGCGGGGCTCGAACCCGGGTCTCCGGCATGGGAGGCGGACGCACTAACAAGGAGGCAGAGATATTTGAAGCAGTTTTACTCATCGCCTGCGGTTCCAACACACGATCGTGACCCTTTTTCGTTGGGACTGCATCATCCTTAAGAAATAAACGATGTGCAAATCCGTCGTCAAACTGGACATTGTTTGTAAAACAAGCATCTTCGAAATGCAGGGAACAAACAAAAACACTTGCACAACTCCGTTGATGCGCTGTAAAAATAAACTCCATCCACTGGTCCCTTAATGTTTTTTTGTTTTTTTTTGGTAATCTGTGCAGGGTTGTCTTGCCCTGGCAACCAAAAACACACTTCTTTTGTGACATTTCGCTCTCGCTCTGGTCAGTGAATGTCTCTGCTCTGCTATACGGGAGCGCGCGCTCTTCCGGCAGAAATGCCCTTAGGACCCATATAAGGAAATTCCGCTCCATCTAACGTCACACAGAGCCATACTCGAAAAAAACTTTCCGAAACTTGTGACAAACCGGAAGAGGTATTTTTGGAACAACTTAATTTTTTAAACTTTGTCCATGTTTAGCATGGGAATCCAACTCTTTAACAGTGTAAAAAACTCAGTATGCATGAAATAGCATTTCACCCCCCCCCCTTTTAATGGTGAATTCTTTGTCAGCCATACAGACATCACCAGGCTCCAGCAAAGCAAGAATCCCTGACTGTTTTGTCAACTCTTGATCGGGGATTGAACATGTGTACAGGCTGTAAACTGTAAAAAAAGTAACTGCTCTTTAAAGGTAGTGGTGTTTTTATATGATGAGAACACCTCAGACTGGAGCGTGAGTGAAGATGGATTCTAGCATCTTATCTCTGTTAAGTCAATGATGACCCTCACCTCTGTAATGTTTCTTATTTCAATGAAGAAACTGTTTGTAATTAAACTTATCTTTTAATTCACTTTCAGGTTGCGAGCAGGAACAGCAACAACACACGTCATGATCTAACTCTCTGTCAGTCTATATCACAGGTAAGTATAATAATACTGACACTTAGTGGTTAGTTTCTATATATACAACTATACTATCACTACATCCCCTTTCCATTAGACATAAATAACAAGTTATTACAACTAATGACTTCTAGATTATCTAACCACTAAGTAAGCACTGTACACATTATACAGGATGTATAGTATCAAATAACAATCTCCAGAATTATTTGCTTTACAATCACAGTAACAATAATCAACTGATTACATTTTCTTTTATCTTTTCTTTTATGAACATTCTAATGCTTCTGATCTGTTTAAGCAATATTCAGAGGTTCAGTCTATCAGGAGGCTTTACTGTGCGATTGGATCTTCTCAGCACAGGTGAATGCACTTCTTTAGCTTGCTCATTGTGATGCAGTACTGGAAGTGTTTCAGATGTTGACTCTGCACAGTCAGTGTCACCTGTATTTGTATTCTCTACTGTATTCTCTACGGTCTCTTTTGTTTTTAGCAGACTTCTCCGGTTTCTCCTCAGGATCTGACCATCTTCTGTCCTGACAGTGTAAGACCTTGGCTTCACCTCCTCCAGGACTGTGGCTCTTTTAGTCCAGGTATTGGAATCCTCAAGTCTTACTGTGTCATTATTGGAGAGTGGCTCTTTTTGATGCCTTGTCATAGTTTGCTTTTTGTCTCAGTTTCAGGTGCTTTTGTTTTCTTTTCAGGTACTTTCTCTTGTTTTCTGTTGCTAAGCATGGAAGTGTGGTTTGTAATCTGCGCCCCATCAGTATTTCAGCAGGAGACACACCGTGTTCTAGTGGAGAAGCACGGTAATTCAGCAGAGCTAAATAAGGATCTGATTGACTGTCCACTGCTTTCTTGAGTAGTAGTTTCACAATGTGAACTCCTTTCTCTGCCTTTCCGTTTGACTGCGGATATAATGGGCTGGATGTCACGTGTTGAAACCCATATTCCTCAGCAAACTTCTGGAAGTCCCTTCCACTGTAGCATGGTCCATTATCACTGCAAACCACCTGCGGAATGCCATGCCGTGACGAAATTGATCATCCCCATCACTCTCAATACAGCTTTTCTGTCTGTGGGTCTGGGCATTTTGAGTATTGCTTGTACTTTACTCTTGTCTGGTTCCACACCCCTTTCTGACAGCGTATCTCCAAGGAACGTGATTTCCCTCGCTCCAAAATGACACTTGTTCCTATTTAACTTCAGCCCATACTTCCTTACACGCTGTAGGACGTCCATGAGCCTCTTGTTGTGCTGTTCTATTGTGGATCCCCACAATACAATGTCGTCCACATAAACACGCACACACTCGATGCCTTCGATTACATGTTCCATAGCCCTGTGGAATACTTCAGGAGCTGAGGAAATTCCAAACGGCATCCTCAAGAAGGAGTAGCGACCAAAGGGCGTGTTGAATGTGCAATACCTTGTGCTGTCCTCGTGTAGTTTCAGTTGCCAAAAGCCCTGAGATGCATCCAGCTTCGTAAAAAACTTAGCACCAGCCATCTCACTTATAATTTCCTCCCGTGTCGAAATCTGATAATGTTCTCTCTGTATGTTTGCATTTAAGTCCTTTGGATCCATACAAATACGTAGATCACCATTGGCCTTCTTCACACACACCATTGAATTAACCCACTCTGTAGGCTCTTCCACTTTTTCTATGACTCCCATTGTTGTCATTTTATCCAGCTCTTGCCTCAGCTTTTCACAAAGTGGTGCTGGAACCCGTCTTGGTGCATGAACTACTGGCTGTGCATCTTTTTTCAACTGTATTTTGTAGGTGAATGGTAATACTCCAAACCCTTCAAAGATGTCTGGAAACTGTTTCACGATTTGTTCCACACTGTTCTGCGTTTCTCCATTATTTATGGTGCATATTCTTCTTACCAGACCCAGATCTTCACATGCCTTATCTCCCAACACAGAATCATGGCCATCTGGAACAACCACAAACATGAGGTAATGTTCTCTGTTTTTAACTTTTACTCTGAGAGTACATGTTCCTTTTGTTGGAATGTTCTGGCCATTATAGGCTTTGAGTTGCACAGTTTTCTGACTTATGCGCGGCTTGATTTTCATTGCTCTGACATCATACTCTGAAATCAGATTGACTTTTGCTCCTGTGTCTAGCTTGAGTGATACTGTTACTCCATTTATTTCCAGAGCTGTCATCCACTTGTCCCGTGCAACACTATTCACATCAGCTTGTTCTGTTCTTTCTTGACTGATATCGGCCTGCTGCACCATTCCAACAAAGAATGTGTCACTGAGGGATGTCTCTTCCACTGCATGCACACACTCTCTTTGACTTTGTCCACCTCTTGAAAAGCATTGTTTTGCAAAATGATTCTGCCCTTTGCATTTAGCACAGACTTTGCCATAAGCTGGGCACTGCTTTGGCAGGTGTCTTTTGCCCATCCGCACTGCTTCATTTAAGGTTAGCTCTGTCTCTCTCAAAAGCCTCTCTCTCACTTTTGTATCATTGATGCCGAACACAGTTTGGTCACGGACCATTGAATCTTGCAACAGTCCGAAATTGCATGTTTTAGCTTTCAACTTTAAATCAATTAAGAAACTGTCAAACGTCTCTCCTTGTTGTTGTAGACGAGAGCGAAAAACATACCTCTCAAAAGTCTCGTTTTTTCTTGGTGTGCAGTGCACATCAAACTTTTCCATCACCACGTAATATTTGCCTTTGTCCTCGGCCTGTGCAAACACGAGTTTGTTAAACACTTCTATTGACTGAGGTCCCACGACGGTGAGAAGCAATGCAATCTTGTGTGCATCCGATGCTTCATCCAAGCCCACTGCTTGCAAGTACAGCGTGAATCTCTGTTTGAACATACGCCATTCGTGATCAATGTTTCCAGTCCAGTTTACAGCGTCAGGCGGTTTAACACTTTCCATGACGAGCGTCCACTCCTGGTACCATGTAATGTTTCTTATTTCAATGAAGAAACTGTTTGTAATTAAACTTATCTTTTAATTCACTTTCAGGTTGCGAGCAGGAACAGCAACAACACACATGTCATGATCTCTCTGTCACTCTATATCACAGGTAAGTATAATAATACTGACACCTAGTGGTTAGTTTCTATATATACAACTATACTATCACTACAACCTCTGGACAAAACTACCTAAATTTGTCTGGCATGGTGGCATTCACTTGCTCTCTGCTCATCCATATGGGCAGTGATCCTATGGCAAGATAAAGATCAATAGCCCAAGTTATGATGATGCGGCTAACAGTGGAGACCCTTACAAATTCATATTTATAATTATCTGGCTTTTATTATGATTCAAAACATATTTATTGTAATGGTCATTTTAGATTATTTTGATCAAGACTTTGTTTATCTTAACAATTATCTCTACCCAACAAAACAGACGAACTGCTTCTGCTCTCTCGGACAAATAAGGATTTCTCTCACTCTGCTGCTCTGTGTTTCACGGAAACCTAGCTGAATGACGCCATACCGAAAAGCGCGCTCCATCTGCCGGGCTTTCAGCTGTTCAGAGCGGATCTCGAATCAGAATCAACGGGGAAATCGCGCGGCGGCGGGACATGCTTTTACATCAATGAACGGTGGTGTACAGATGTAACTGTGTTAAAGAAGATGTGCTGTCCTGATCTAGAAATGCAGTTTGTCAACTGCAAGCCGTTCTATTCGCCGCGGGAGTTTCATTCGTTCATTCTGGTTAGTGTTTACATCCCTCCGCAAGCGCATGTGAGCTCAGCTTTACAGAAACTCGCTGATCAGATTACAGAGACAGAACAACAACACCCGGACTCTGTTTTAATCATTCTCGGGGACTTTAACAAAGCCAATCTCTCCCGTGAACTGCCAAAATACAGACAGCATGTTACATGTCCCACCATAGACAGTAATGTATTGGATCACTGTTACACCACAATAAAGGATGCATATCACTCTGTTCCACGAGCAGCTTTGGGACGTTCCGATCACTGTCTGGTTCATCTTATACCGTCCTACAAGCAAAAACTTAAATCTGCTAAACCTGTAGTAAGGACTGTGAAGAGATGGACCAGCAAAACAGAGCAGGATGTACAATCTTGTTTTGACCTCACTGATTGGAGTGTTTTTGAAGCTGCTACCACCGATCTGGACGAACTCACAGAGACCGTAACATCCTATATTAATTTCTGTGAGGATATATGCATTCCTACCAGGACTTATTTAACATTCAACAATGATAAGCCATGGTTTACAGTAAAACTCAGACATCTTCGTCAGGCCAAAGAGGATGCCTACAGAAATGGGGACAGGGTCTTGTACAATCAGGCCAGGAACACACTGAACAAAGAGATCAGAGCGGCTAAAAAGACCTACGCTAAAAAGTTGGAAGACCAGTTTACTTCCAACGACTCAACTTCAATGTGGAGAGGTCTAAGAGCCATCACGAACTACAAGACACCATCCCCTTGCACTGAGGCTAATCAACGAATTGCTAACGACCTGAATGAGTTTTATTGCAGATTTGAAACCCCCAACACCCATTCTGACCATCTCCCTACACAACCATTAACACCTCCTGCAATCCCCCTCTCCACACCTCCTGCTCTTCAAATCTGTGAAGATGATGTGCGCCAGGTCTTCAAGAAGAACAAAAGAAGAAAAGCACCAGGCCCAGATGGTGTTACACCAGCCTGTCTGAAAATCTGTGCTGACCAGCTGGCCCCCATCTTTTCACAGATCTTCAACAGATCCCTGGAGTTGTGTGAAGTGCCTTCCTGCTTCAAACGCTCCACCATCATCCGCATCCCAAATAAACCCAAAATAGCAGAACTTAACGACTACAGACCTGTGGCTCTAACGTCTGTCGTCATGAAGTCATTTGAAAAACTGGTTCTGGCTTATCTGAAGGACATCACTGGACCCTTACTGGACCCCCTCCAGTTTGCTTACCGAGCAAACAGGTCCGTGGATGATGCAATCAACATGGGATTGCACTTCATCCTGCAATATCTGGACAAAACAGGGACTTATGTGAGGATCCTATTTGTGGACTTTAGTTCGGCATTCAACACCATCATCCCAACAGCCCTTCAGACCAAACTGACCCAGCTCTCTGTTCCTAGCTCTATCTGTCAGTGGATCACCAGCTTTCTGACAGATAGGCAACAGTTAGTGAGACTGGGGAAATTCACATCAAACAGCTGCTCCACCAACACTGGTGCCCCTCAGGGATGTGTTCTCTCCCCTCTGCTCTTCTCCCTGTACACCAACGACTGCACCTCTAAAGACCCCTCTGTCAAGCTCCTAAAGTTTGCAGACGACACTACAGTCATCGGCCTCATCCAGGACAGTGATGAGTCTGCTTACAGACAAGAGGTTGAGCAGCTGGCTGTCTGGTGCAGTCTTAACACCCTGGAGCTGAACACGCTCAAAACAGTGGAGATGATCGTGGACTTTAGGAGAAACCCCCCTGCACTTTCCCCACTCACCATCATGAACAGCACTGTGACTGCAGTGGAGTCATTCAGATTCCTGGGAACCACCATCTCTCAGGACCTGAAGTGGGACAATCACATTGACTCCATTGTTAAAAAGGCCCAGCAAAGGATGTATTTCCTTCGCCAGCTGAGGAAGTTTAACCTGCCACAGGAGCTGCTAAAACAGTTCTACTCGGCCGTCATTGAGTCTGTCCTCTGTACTTCAATAACTGTCTGGTTTGGTTCAGCAACAAAATCAGACATCAGAAGACTACAGAGAACTGTAATAAACTTATGCTTATAAACGTGCAATATCCTTATATTTATTTGTTAACCCTCCATCCTAGAACATTCCTGCATCTCACTCAATCCTATTCCATTATCATTTATAGCACAATTGTTTATACACTTATTTATTTGCCAATTTGTAAACCTTTTTTTTTTTCAGTGTGTTGTTGTCTCTGTGTACTGGAAGCTTATGTCACTAAAACAAATTCCTTGTATGCGTAAGCATACTTGGCAATAAAGCTCTTTCTGATTCTGATTAATTTTATTACTGCTCAGTTGTGGCAGCATTAAAATGATATTATGACTTGAAAGTGAAAGACACAAATGTAATAAAGGCTTCAATAATATATTTAATATAAGGTAAAAGTTGTATCATAATTTGTTTTCAGAAATGCGTGAACATACCTGCAAGAGGAGTGACTGCAAATTCATGATCTGCTTCAGCTGTAACCTCAGTAACTACTTCAGCGTCTTGGGTGTCGTTGATGGTATGGTTTGAACTCGTTCGTGAACAGACTCATGTGAAGTTCTCTCCATTTTTTCCACATAAAGCGGGACGGGACCGTCCCTTTTCTGAGGCGTTTATGAACAGTATCGGCAGTGTAATCATCACTGCTAAAGTGCCAGCTGCAGACAAATGTGCTGCCTCTAATGATCGTAAACTTTGGTCCTTCTACTCGTCTAATAGCATGTATCCACTTCTTCCTCAGACATTTATCGATAGGAAAACCGTTTTAAAAAACTCAAATATGGTGTGCTTTCCATTCAGAAACCCATTAGTCTCAAGCTCACCATTTTCCAGAACTGTCTGCAATCTACCTGGAGTGCAAGGTTTGAGTGTCAGGTTCCCAAAGTTAAGGTTTGGAAAAGAATCCTAAAAAATTAACCTCATTTAATAAGAATCACATGATTCTTTTAAAGTCTGGGTAATTTTATAGAATTCTTTACAATACAAAGTCTTCTTCACCTGTTTTTTTCTGACTGTGCTGAACCCAATGAGTATTTTTCAGTCCAATGCAAATTCAAGCAGTAAACATAAATGCACAGCAATGTGAAGGGGTAGACATGACACACACACACACACACACACAGAGAGAGAGAGGGAGGGAGAGACATTTCTGCAAATTCATGTTACATCATTTACAAAAGCAGACAATTCAAAAGATATCCGACAACAACAAACTCTAACCTTTGACAAAAATATTGATTTGTATTATATTCTTAAAATGATTAAATACATGTTCACAAAATATATATATCAAAGTTATGAGAAGTTGAAACATGAAGAAAAATTTACTTGAAACTGATCTGAAATGAATGCGTCCCTGTGGACCTCTGCTGGATATATGTGATCATTGCACTTTATTTCTTCTCTAAGCTGCAGATGGCATTATTCTCTAACACATGGGCCAATATCCAGAAACCTTTTATATTTCATTTAGGTCATAATTTCAGTGATTTTTTTTTTCATTAAAAATGAAGTGAGAGAGAGATTAATAAAACAGTATAATTAATGCCAAGGATCTTCACAATAGTGAATAAATACATTTGCAGTAACTACTAATGTGTTTTAACCCTCTGGCCCTTTTTGTTTAGGAGTCACACCTACCTTCTTCGCGGTCAAAAATGACCGAAGCCTTGAAAATGTAACTTTTTTTTCTTCAAGAAAACCAGTGTAATTTATTTTTGTTTAATAATATTTTTTATTATTGTTTATGATTTTCATGGGAATTTAATGATATTTTTCAATATTTATTAAATTTTAATTAGCTATTTTCTCCATTAGAATTAATATTTTCTTATCTCTTTATTTATTTTAATTTTTTATATAAATGCAATATTTCACATCGAAATAGAGTGAAAGCATTTTGAATACTTTTTTTTTAAGGTGAGAATTGGGAAATCTGGAGGCATTAAAAAATAAATAAAAACTTGTGTAATTTTTTGTGTTAACATATTGATTGGTGTCTATTTTGCACTCCTGATATTCTGGAGAGTCACCCCTTGATTGCTGCTGTTATAGATATTTTTGTTTTGTTAATTTGGCATTGATTGCATTAATCTCATTTAGGTATCTTTTTAACATACAATGATCAAGGTAGTATATATTGTCCATATGGACACTGAGTTCTTTATGTAACCTGTGCACGTAACTGCTTTAGGCTGAAAAAATACTTCTAAAGAGGAACCATGTACCAGGAACAATTAGTTCTGAGACAGTCTGTACCAGGAGGAGGTGCATGAGATGTAAATGTGTTATGATGTGGCTCAAAGGTCCTAGTCTCTCCTTCAATGTATCTTTTTACATACTATAAAAAGTGGGCTGTGAGTCTGTGTGTTATCTCTTTGCACACAGACTCAGAAGCTGTGTGTAAACCAGACCATTCTCTGCAGAGAATTAAAGCAATACAAAGACAAAACTCTGTTTGATTTTTCATTCTCAGTCTCTACAAATTGTTATTGAATTAGAATTTCCACAACAGCTTTAAAAGCAGTAATCACTTCAGGCCATCTCATCTCAGCAGCACTAAACGTACAGAAAAATGTGGGAGTGCCCAGCTGTCTCAGCATAGCAAACAAATCACACAGAGTTTTCTCCCAGTATGCCGGCGTCCCTCTTAAAGGTTGCATGAAACGTGTTGCCTCCTTATTATTCACAAGATTTTCTAACTCAGGCTTGTCCTGTAGCAGTGAAGAGTTTATTCATCACGGGTCATGGGTTTTGCTTTTCTCAGCTGGATAGACATACTAGATGTGGCCATGTGCATTTCAGTCACAAACTGTGCAAAGAAGATGCAGCTTGTGTCTCTTGCCCAACGATTATCTACACACAGTAGTCTTGCGTTAAAGTACCTGCTGGGGGAAACATGTTTTGCTCTGCCAGGCTCATCAAGTGTGTTCTTTCCATCAGAAAACTGTACTGGGAATCCCATAGACTCCAATTTGTGAACTTTAAAAATGCTTACAGGACTGTTTCTTTCTGCTGGAGCAATGCAAAATATTCCATCATCATAAGACAACAGCTGCAGACCAAGATCAGGGGCTGAAGACATCTATCTAACATATAAGACCAGAGGGCTGTTCTGTGGAAGTATCAGGATCACCACCGCAATCATTTTGTTTATTGTCATCACTCTGTTGTTCCGTGGTTTCACTTGGGCTACTGGTATCAATGTCCATTTGTTCATCATATTCACTATAGTCATTTGTATTAGACTGTCACTAATCAAACAATTCATCAGCTACGAGTTCAGTGTTAATGATAATATCTTTATATTCTGAATGTATTTCTCTCAGTTTTCTTAAAGCACACAAGTCCTTATGCATATTCATTACTCTGAAACTGATCCTTGGTAGCACAGGCTCTTTTTAGTTTCACTGTTAGCAGCTGTGATTCACCTCTTGGTCTGGGTAAACAATGTACTATTGTTTTTATGTCAGATGCAACAGAAGTTACAGCTCCCTTAATAGCTTTCTGTTGACCCTTTAGGAAGTGATATAGTTTTAGCAAAGGGAATGTACTTTGCAATAAGATGTCTTTCTAAAATGTTTAAATCCGAGAGTTCTGCAGGAATAGAAGTGAACTGAAGCTTATTAACTGTAGCAATATCTGGCATTACACCTCTCAAAAGCGTTGCATGGCAGCAGTGACAGATCCATTCAGTGTTCCTATTCTCCCAGAAGCATTGATCAGGACAGTCAGAGCATATGTGAACATAGGTACCTGTCAAACATTGTAAAACAACTGTTGGATTCTTTTGGTAGCTTTGATTGTTGCAACTACTAGGGGTGCTCCGATCACGATCGGCCGATCGTTAATGCGCATCTCGTCAGTAAAGCCGGGTTTTCTAATCAGCGGTTAATTCCATCAGGTGTGTGATTTCACATAGAGCAGCTGTTACTACACAGAGCCGTTGTTAATAGAGAAGATGCGCAAATCCACTTCATTTTCAGCGTTTATAGGCGCATGTTCTCAGTTAACAACGGCTCTGTGTAGTAACAGCTGCTTGTATAGAATGTGTTCTGCACACTGTAGCTTGTGAAGTACCTTCAGTGCAGATGTTTTGCTTTGAGATTTAAATAAATAGTATTCTTTGTGGCGGGCCTAAAAATGTGGATCACCATGATAGAATTGTTTAAACATTTTCTTTCGTTGGTCATAGAAATTAAAATAATTATTGCACTTACTTGTAAAATATTCCTTTTGCTTTTGCTTAAAAATAGGATCTCTGAAATATCTATTGTTACGTCCAGTGACGTATTCAATTGTGTTATCTCTACTGTTGTATGGTTCTTTTGTTTTCCTCTCGCTCCTTGTCTCCTGCTTCTCTGGCTCCTCCCACTCTTTCCACTCGGGCAGGAAGCTGATTGCCTTTTCCAGCTGCATCTACTTACCAACCAAAGGAGGAGCAGGAGGAGTTGTTTGATTGTTACCCTTTTTGGAAGCTGTAGGGAGGTGGGTGCCTTTTTTCGTTTGTCCTGTACATATTTTTCTCCTGGTTCGAGGATTAGATAGGGAGTGAGTGTATAACTTTTATTGTTGATTTTATTTTCATTTAACAGGTTTAGAAAGAATCTAATTTCCAGAATAGACACCCTTTTGTTTGTTATTTTGGTATTATTCCCCCTCCTGAAGTGTTGCTTAACTCCCACCATTCACTGAGCTGTTAATAAACCTTTTTAACAGCGACCTTGTTGTTGTTGCTATGCAGGGGCTCGGGTAAATGCTCTTCCCAAATAGTTAATATTGTTACGTTACAGTTAAACCCCTAGACGCATAAGACGTAACAGTAACACTATTAACAATGTATTGCTTATGGTACTTCCTGTATTTCTCACTATTCCTGTAATTTCTGATAATACTCTCCTTTTTCTCTCTGTATTTTTCACTCTGCACATAATTGTTTTTCATGGCTTGTTTTTGTCTGTAAATCAAATCATACTGGTATTTATTCTTCATTGCTTGGTTATGTCTTGGCCTGTATTCTCTACTTGTCTTAAAATTACTTTTCAATGTTTTATCTTAAAACATTTTTTCCTGCCGTTGTTTTAGGTAAACTTTGCGTCTTTGAGTCTTATTCAGTTTCTTTGTTTGCTTATTTAAGTTAGCTGATCCTAAATATTGAGGATTTGAATTTGATGGTGGTATAGATGAATCCAGAAGCCTGTTTCATGAGACTCACACTGCTGATTACTGGACAGAACATTGTCCAAAGACACCAATGTAACACATGGCTCTACATCAATGTTCTCACAACACTCCAGTGAGGCTTAACTGCTTACACAATTTTCTGCTGTTATGTTTAGAAATGATTAAGGCAGCAGGTCAAACTTTTCATGATCGTTCTGTGTGATACACCACTGAAACAAGAGCAGCAATCTCTCCAACATATCGTGCAAACTGTAAAAGGTGAGCATCACGGCAGTACCTGTGTCCCCCTCAGCAGACAGGCCATCTGGTGTTCTGCAGTGAGAATCGGAATAATCAAACCTTCCTGAACGATCCCTGAACACAGCAATGAATGTGCTTCCACAAATCAGCAACGCATCACTTACATCAGCTCTGAGACATTGCAGTGTGGTCTCAAGGTTTTCATACTCGCCAACGGCTGGTGTGTCTCTGAGAAATCCAAACTTTTGGAGATGTTTTAGGATGTTGTAGCACTGTGAGCTTGTCGCAATAACGTTAGGGAGCTCATCAAAATCTAAAAAGTTACCCACAAACTGACCCTTATCCTGCAATGTTCGTTTGACACTAGTGTACAAACCATCACCTTTCTGTATAATCAGTGTTGGGGAGTAACTAGTTACATGTAACGGCGTTACGTAATTTAATTACAAAATTAATGTAACTGTAATTAGTTACAGTTACTAAGAAAAAATGAGTAATTAAATTACAGTTACTTATGAATTTTTTAACGATTACAAAGGGGATTACATTTGAATATTTACACACATCAACATACATATTTAACTGATTTCTTTCCCAAATTGCAGTGACTATTCTAAGACATACGCCCTAATAATTTCCGGGATGCGGAAACACAGTCTGGTTCGTAGAATCCAGTCAGAAAAATGGAATGCCTAACGCGGACGGAATATGCCACATTTTGGATGACTAAATCAAAAGTAGGTCAGTACACTTGAATCAAAACATGACATGGACTGGTGTCTGTGAATATCAAGCCCCCAAAATGCAATATATGACTCCTGCACGTTCTGCGTGTCAGTTGAAATCACGCGCGGACTGGACACCGGGAGAACCGGGACAATTCCCGGTGGCCTGCCAGCGTCCTCAGTCTTCCTCAACTTGTCCCAATATTTTAATATCATTATAGTATAATTGCCTGCCGAATGTACTAAAGCGATCATTTGCGAATCCGCCATTTGATAATTAAATCTCTAATAAATCTGTTAGTCGTGACTCGCGTGCTCTCCGCGCCTCCGCCAAACGGTTTGGATCAGACTCCGAGTAATCAATGCGAAAGAGAGAGAAAAGAGTGGACTGTGGAAGCGCACAGCTGGAACAGAGAAGAAGAACTACTGTTCAGGGTTTCAGGTCAGTTTTATCTGTAAAGATGCTTTTTTTTTTTTTTTTTTTTTTTTTTTTTTTAATCAAGCAGCAGCACGTTGTTCATCAGTCATCACTCAAAATATATAAAGGACATCATTATTATCTGTTGTAATGTTACAGTAGTAATTTAGTAATTTAAATGTTTACTATTGTTTAACTGTGGTAACCAAAAATTTAAAATTATTTTACAAATTTATTTATTTAAAAATAAACACGAATCCATTTGCAAAACAAAAAACCATACAAGGTTATTGTACTTTTATATAGGCTAATAAAAGCATGGTAAATTTTTGTAAGGGAAAAACATGACTCGTGTACAGTATTAGGATTTTTCTATAAATATATTGTAGTATTGTAGAGTATTGTATTGTAAAGTACAGTTTTGTTCAATCTTGAGTATTAAGATGGATAAGGGGGCAAAATAATGAGACTGAAGAGAAAAATGGAAGTGAAGGTGCCATTCAGGAGAGAACTTTTAATTATTTGACATGTCCCCATATTAAAGATTTAAACCTTTTTTATGTCAGGTCCATACAAAAAATAGTATTGTCCATGAATTTGTTTGTATGAGTTTGAATTTTCCATTCTGATTTTTTTTCCCAGTCTGCCCCTCCTGTAAATTAATGGCAAAGACATGCAGTTTCATTTACTACACATAGGCCTACTGAAGCTCGCAGTGTTTTCAACCTCTGCCGTCTCAATATATGAGTACACGAGCACATACACATAATTTCTAGAACTGCTCTGTCACTTCATGCATTTTACTTATTTCGAGAAAACTATCATCATATCATATATAAAGAGACAGCAGTTTAAAAAAAAAAAAACACCAATGTTTCAGGAGTTTATTAAACAGCATATGACACATGCTTATTAGATAACTGTATTTGAGTTGATATATATGCTTTTTTTTATTATAATGTTCACAAATTTAGAAAAGTAATCAAAAAGTACTCAAAAGTAATTAGTTACATTACTTTAATAAAGTAATTGAAAAAGTTACACTACTATTACATTTTAAACAGGGTAACTTGTAATCTGTAACCCATTACATTTCCAAAGTAACCTTCCCAACACTGTGTATAATGTGATCTAAATCCAAATTGTTGAGGTCATTACACTCATTGTGCACAGCCAAAACATTAATGAATTGCAAGTACACTGACGGCCTCTAGAGTAACCACTGTATCTTGAATCATTTTGACAATGAGTCACGGTAACAAAGATCACATATTGGTTCAACTGGTGCTGCAGTTGGTGACAGTTGAAGCTTCTGCTTTTCTGCGTTGCTTCTGAGCTTTACTTCTCTTACCTTTTTTGGCATGGCAACAAAACAGCGTTTGAAAGTCAAGAAATATATGTTTTGGAACCCAGAAACGTCTGGTTTTATAAACAAACAATACCTGTAATTGTTGAAATTTAAAATAGTTGAAAGTAGTGGAAATTAATTTAAAAACTCAGTGCAAAACAGCTTATTTATATTTATATGTGAACATCAAACGTTTTTTTTTTACAGTGCCAACAACACTCTTACACTGTACAGTGAAATATGTTATAAAATTACCAAAAGTATATTACTTTAATGCCAAACACAGACAATCAATTTTTATTGTGCAATTAATGTACTATGTAACAAGAAAACAGACTGTAATATTATAAATATATAAAAATGTATGCTGTAATGTTGATGATTTGTTAAAAGGAAGTCCTCCAATCCAAGGTCTTCCTTAAAGGAAAGAACAGATTTCTTCAGACTGCATTCAGGGCAGTGCATTTTTTTTTTTACAGGTTAGTGTTTAGCACAGTAAAACATTTTACAGGTAAGCGTCTAGCACAGTAAAAAAAATTTAAGGATTAGCGTTTCGCACAGTACTTTTTTTTTTTTCTTACAGGTTAGTGTTTAGA
Source organism: Carassius auratus (assembly GCF_003368295.1). Classification (NCBI taxonomy): domain Eukaryota; kingdom Metazoa; phylum Chordata; class Actinopteri; order Cypriniformes; family Cyprinidae; genus Carassius; species Carassius auratus. The sequence continues at coordinate 93,207 of NW_020523920.1, read as the reverse complement.
CAGTACAGTTGCATTTTTTGTGAACCTATAAGAAGGCAAAAATAACAGAATGAAGCAAAGGTGAGAAAAGATTCAGAATCACAAATAAGTGGACATACACAGGGCAAACACACAAAGGATAAACACATAAGACAAAAAAAGAGAAGTTAATTACATGATTTTTAATTAAATGACATAACTGTACACAAATTTCTGAATGCTTAAATGGATAGTTCAAGCTCACTTTGAGCTAAACTCCACAGCACAGTTGATCTTGAGTGAAAAAAAAAACAACCTTCCAGGCGAAACCAATACCAGTAACTCAATCCGCAGTCTCTGCAAACAGTCCTGAGCACTTTCATGACAGACTGGAGTATGAGCTTCCTTTTGCATAAATTACTTTTAATTGTATTTTGCCTGTATATGTTTTTTTCTCTCAAAGTGATGTTACAGTCAACTCACAGAGCACTACATTTTTCACTAAATAAATTAAACTAAAAGCTAATTTTATATTTTGGGTGAACCATCCCTTTATTTATTTTTAATATTTCAATGTACAAGTTTAAAAGTATTTATTAGTGATTGCTGACTAATCAAGTGTTATATGCATGGGAAAATAAGAGTTGCAGGATGCAAGACTGATTACTTACAACAATCAAGATGACTGCAATCAACATTGTAAAGAAAAATGAGAAATAATGTTAATGGCATTTTATTATTTGCAAACCAACTTAAAGGATCTAATTTATAATTATAAAACGGTTAGTTCTATTCCTTGATTCTGATTGGTCAGCAGCTGTGTTTTATTCAGAATACACCATGGCTGACCAACACCCTTAGCAACCACCCTTAACAACATAAACAATCAATAATATAGCACTAAAACTGTTCCATGTATTATGTATTTCGCAAAATTAAATGTTTGTTATTTATTTAATGAAGTCTGAGTGACCCTTGCTGGCGTTATGTTGCATCTTTCATCTGTAATTTTGAGACCCTTCCCTTCCCCTTCTGATAAACGCTTCTCATGTGGAGATATGTTGATGTGTGCGAGCGTTGTGCCTAACAACAACCTTCAGCCGTGATTTACACACATCTTTATAACTTACAGTGAATAAATTAGCTATCAGTAGCACTTACGTGAATAGGTAAAAAAGGCACTGTGAACAAGATAAATTCATTTAGTTTGCCATAGAATCCACTAAAGCAATTGTAAGCCTCCCGGTCAAGTCTCTGTCTGTCTCTCCATCAAGGTGCCCGCGTCCGTGTATTTTATATTTTGGGATTTTAATGCCTTTATTATATAGGATAGTACAAAGTGGATACAAAAGCACAGTTTAGAAAGAGGACGGGGGTGGCAAAGGACCTCGAGAATCGAAAACGGGGCGCAGTTGCCCTTAATCTAAAGTTACGTGCGTCAACCACCAGGTTATTGATGCCGACTGTTAAGCTTAAGTTTTGTATGTACACTAAAAGCCTCATTTGCAGTGTTTGGAATAACGGCATTTAAAAGAACGGCGTTAAGTAACAACGTTATTTTTTCTGTAACGGGGTAATCTAACTAATTACTTTTCCCGTCGTTATAACGGTGTTAATATTACTTGACGTTAAATGCAGTGCATTACTATCGAGCGGAAACCTCCCGCTCTCTCTAGTAAAGCCAATAAGGAGATGACTACAACTGCAATTCATCAACTGGCCGCTTGAGGCTGGCTGCAAAAGAGAGTCAATCCCATAGACTCCCCATGTTAAAATGCCCAACTTTACAGCAGAAAATGCTTTCAGCCTGGTTCAAAAAATTATTTTGGTCTATATAGCTAATTTTGCCCTTCATGACAACTGTGAGGGGGGTGAATTTTTTTATAACTCATCCGTTTAAATTATATTAAGCCTTAAAGTTCTGCATAATTAAGACGGCCGTCGCGCTAGGTGGGCGTGGCTTCAGCAACCAGCTCCCGCCCTTTTGTCCATTTTTGATTGTCCGGGAGAGTCGCGCTGTGACGCGCTGCCAAGATGGCGACGGCTCGCTCTGCACACTTTAGGCTTCAAAAACTCTCTTCAGGAGTCTACGGGTGACGTCACGGACACTACATCCATGTTTTTATACAGTCTATGGTTACTTTGCATTAATTTAATAAAACTATGTAATCCGAACGCACCCCTGGCTCACACAGTGAGTGAGGAGGTGGGTTAATAACGAGATAAGCGATTATGATTGGCTAAGGCAGAGTGTGTTTCATGGTAGCCGATCAGAGCCAGTGTTTTCACGCCAGCGGCGTCAAACACGCACACACACAAGATTCGCAGCATCAGCAGAGATGGCGAGTCAGGAGCAATCCAATGAAAAGTTGGCATTTTCAAGGTGGAGATACAAGCACTACTTCAAATTCATTGTGGGAATTCACTCACTGGTACAACTTAATTTTTGAAACTTTGTCCATGTTTAGCATGGGAATCCAACTCTTTAACAGTGTAAAAAACACAATAGAATTTTCACAATTTTCACAATAAAAAATAAATCAAACGAAAAACAATCACCTCAGATATGTAAACCCCTTACCTGCAACAGTGAGGTGCTGGGAAGAATTAGCCGCTTGGTCGTATTGTGGAAAGACAACGGATTAGATATTCAAATTCCCCCATCTCATTGGTAAGATTCAATCACGTGCTGATTATCTGATGACCGCTAACTAAAGTATACCAATTGAAATAAACTTTATTTTATATATGTTTAAATAATGAATTGCTATCAAATAACGATTTTTGATTAAAATATTTACGTTTATTTTAAATGAATAAAATGCTTTACTATAATAAATACACGTGCACAAAAAGCTATTTATCATTATTGTTAATGGAAAGATAACACAAACTCATAACTAGCCCTTTTAAGTTTGTTATAAATATGTCTTATCTTTGTATTATTATAACTGGCAAAGCTGTGTAAACACCTAGAATACGATAGTAAAAACCTAACATTTTTTAATCAAATAAACAAATCCATCAGTAATTGAATAGTCACAGGCTAACATTTCAGTTTTTTTTTTAATAATATTCAAGTAATTCAAAATAACACTTGTATTTCTTAATGTAATGATTGATTGATTGATTGATTGAACTTTATTGTCCAGTCTGTTTACACAGAGAGGAAATTTTTCTTTGACACTGTAACATACATTCACTGCTTAAAAAACACATCACACATCAACAGCACAAATACAAAAAATAGTTAAACACTGCAAGAAAGAAAAAAATAAATTTTCAATTAAAATACTGTACGATTCAAGATAATCACTGCCAATGGAAAAAATGATATTTTATAGAGGTTTTTCCTAGCCAAGGGAATTTTTAGTCTACGTCCAGATGGGAGCAATTCAAAAGCAAAGTAAAGAGGGTGTTTGTTATGTTTAAAAATCGCAATTGCCATTTTACCCATAAAATGATCGAACAAGCTCTGAAGTGGCTGTTGTTTTTGTCGAGTAATCTTATTTGCTTGATTAATTATTTGTGAGAGTATGTTCTTTTGTTTTAATGTTAGATTGCCGTACCATGAAATATTGAATATTGCTGACTAATATTGAAGCTTCTCAGTTTCCTGAGGAGACCCAGGCGTTGTCGTGCTTTTTTATGAATGTACTCCACATTACTTTCAAAATTTAGTTTCTCATCTATAATTGTACCCAAGTATTTAAAATTTGAGACCTGCTCTACAGTTTTTTCCTTTATGACAACTGGTTTATATTCAAATGCGGTATCTACTCTCCTCAACTGATTTCTCAAACATAGCTCTTTTGTCTTTTCAATATTAAGATGTAAAAAACTACTCTCAAACCAACAGATAATGCTGTCAATGTACTCAAAATATGAGGTGCAGTTAATTTCTTTCTGACATGACACCAGTGCCATATCATCGGCATATTTTATAAGGGTAAGGTTATCGTCATTGCATTTCAGTTCATTTATGTATACAGAAAAAAGTATTGGAGACAGTACACATCCCTGAGGTACCCCAGTATCTAAAACCAAGCAGTCCGACATTACATTATTAACACAAACTCGCTGAGGGCAACCTTTTAAAAACTCCTTAATCCATGAAATCATCCAACTACTAGCACCTAACTCATAGAGGCACTTTGAAAAAAGATGAGAAATCCATTGAAAGTATTCGAACATAAGAATTTGAGTTATCTAGATGATTTTGAACCTTATTTAAAAGAGTGAGAGAGGCATCCACAGTGCTCCTATTTGACCGATATGCAAATTGCATGGGATCGAAGCATGTCTCAATTTGGGATAAAAGTTCCTTACATACTATGCGCTCCATACATTTACATAGAATAGATGTGAGTACGATTGGGCCAAAGTCTTTGAGAGATTTTGCATTAGGTATTTTCGGCACCGGGATGACAGTGGAATTCTTCCAGGCTAATGGTACAAAACCATTGTCCAGGAAGATTTGAAATAACCTTGTACACACATGTCCAAGTTGTGCTGCACATTCTTTCAGGACTTTACCCTTCAGGCCATCTGGGCCAGATTCCTTATGTGGTTTGATTTTATGAAGCACTGTGACAACCTCCCCCTCCTGTATAATCATAGGCTGTGATTGAGTCATGGTCATCGTAAATTCATTATTAACAGACGAATCATCATTAAAATCATTATCAAATCGTGAATAAAAAATATTAAGATTATTTGCAAGATAATGAGGGGTCTTCATATTGTTGAACTCTTTTCTTTTGTCTACCCATCATTGTATTCAAACCCTTCCATGCGTCTCTTACATTGCCTGTTTTTAATTTCTCTTCAACATGCTTTGTTTAACTCTTTTACTTTCTGCTGATCATTCTGCAAGAAGGAAATTTTCTTCATGTTTAGGTCATGTTTCAAATCTTTGTTAATCCGCGGCTTATTATTTGGATAGACTCTGATATTCTTTGTTTGAACCACTGAATTTACACAGAAATTAACATAACAGGTTATTGTATCATTCAGCAGTTCATGATTACTACAACAGTCATCATCGTTAAAAAATAAGCCTCATTCAGTGCACTCAAAGCAGCCTCTTAGCTTTTCTATTTCGTCCCTGGACCACATTTGAACCTGCTGAACGGCAGGCTTGATTTTAAAAGCTCTTTAAAAGCTGCCTGTATTTTGGTAATAGATGAATAACGCTGTGATCAGAGGTGAAAATAGCTTTGGCACATATGCACCTTCCACGTTACCAAAGCATTTGTCCAGAGTCTTAACCAGTCTTGTCGGACAGGTTACGTATTGCTCAAGATTTGGCAACAGCGTAGATACATTGCATTTATTAAAATCTCCAAGCAAGAAGACTGGGTCATCGGCAGAATTGCAAAGTGCTCTGTTGTAACTAGCAGCTATGCACTCGGCAGCAAGTGCAAAGTTTGGTCCAGGCAAATAGACTAAGATAATTGTTATTTGTCCGAATTCACAAGGCAAATAATATGGCCTAAAAGACACAGTCCATAGTTCATAGTGAGCAGAGCAATGTGTTTCACGTACTGTAATATTATTGGCCCACCTGCTACTGACGAACATACACAGTCCTCCTCCGATTGTTTTGGTTGACTTGGCACTGTCGCGGTCCAGACGGATTAATGAGTATCCTTCCAAATGTATGTTGTCAATCGCCTCCGTCAGCCATGTCTCCGTAATGCAAATCAGGTTGGCTCTTTTAAAGTCTCTGTTATATTTCACCAATGCTGTAAGTTCAAGCATTTTATTTTGAAGCAAACGAGCATTAGTTTAAGTTATTGTAGGAAGAGGAAACCGACTGCCGCGAGATTTAAGTCTGTTCCGGATTCCGAAACTAGAGCCCCTCCGGTTTATTTTCTTCTTTCTATTTGTAGTGTGGTTGCAACAAACTATTTCGGAAGGTTCATGAAGGAACTTTAGTGGGGTTCTAACATTGTGTCGGAATCTCAACAGATCTTCGCGAGTGTAAAACAATGTCCTCATTAGTCTGTTGTTCCTTAGATTTCCCGAATCCACTCCATCTCCCAACGCAGACACACAGTCTATATCGCATTTTAGAATCCAGAACACAACGATTATCTTAAAAAGCACGTTGCTTTTAAAACGTGGCCTGTTTAGACAGTTTAAACAGTTTAAAACAAACAAACAAGCAAACGAACACACGAGCACACCAGCGTCCGGGGTGAGTACTTGCGCATGCGCCCCCAATACTCCAATACCAATTAAAACGTTTGTTTGGCCGTTTGAAATGTAAATCATTTCAAGTTCAAGTTGCACGTTCAGCATGTTTTTTCTTCTCTGTAGTACATGTACTAAACATTATTATTAAACTAATATTCAATAGCATATCATGTTCTTGGATAAATAACACTTAAAATTGAGATCTCGTATGTAAAAATTTCATGTTCTCTTTTACATATGTAAATAACATTTTACATTCTTCTCCTATAACACAAATAAGTTCTCTTATAAATAATATGCAAATAGCATGTAAATAACATTGTTCTCTTGTAAAAAAAAGAAAATGGCATTAAGTGCACTTATAAATAACATTCAGAAATATTTTTTTCTCTTGTAAATAACATGCAGATAGCGTGTAAATAACATTTTTCGCTTGCAAATAACGTGTAAATAGCATTAGGGTGTGCTTATAAATAACATTCAGAAAACTTCACAGCATTCAAATTCTCAACAAGTTATTTCTTCTCTGTATTACATGTATTAAATTAATATCCAAATTACATTTCAAGTTCTTGTATTAATAATACTTAAAATTTAGATCTCTCATATGTACAGATCTCATGTTCTCTTTTACATATGTAAATAACATTACATATTCTCTTGTAATTAACATCTAAACATCGTTCTCCTATAAATAACACAAATAAATAAGTTCTAGTATAAATAACATTAAGTTCTCTTATAAATAACCTTCTATTAGCATGTAAATAACATTGTTTGCTTGCAAATAACATGTAAATAGCATTAGGTATGCTTATAAATAACATGCAGAAAACATATTTTACAGCATTCAAACTCATTCAAAATGTTTTTCTCTGGTAAACGTTTTGGGATAGTTCACCTAAAAATGAAAATTGTGTTATTATTACTCATGCTCATGTTGTTCCAAATTGGTAACACTTTCATTCATTTCCGTAACACAAATAGATATTTTTGATGAAGAGCTTTCTGACCCTCCATAGACAGCAAAAATTCTACTATAATTAAGGACCAGAAATGTACCAAGAACATTTGACAAAATAGTCCCTGTGACATCAGTGGTTCAAGCGTAATAAGAAGGTATAAGAACACTTTTTGTGCTCTTGGTACTCTAAATAATGCTGGTAGACAGTAACTGTAATAATAAAACCTTCATATTCATCGGGAAGAAGGAGGCGGGAACCGGCGGACAATCAACTGAAACTTTAATTACAAAAATAAACACACAATAGCGCATCAGCCCCTCACGGACGACTGATGCGCACAAATAAAAACCAAAACATAAAATAAAACCCAGGCCTGGTCCTCTCTCGTCCTTCACTGTCATCGCTCCAGTTTTATATCCTTCCATCTCTGTGGGACTCGAGACCGGTGGTGGGTCGCAGGTGTCGCTCATTTCCCAATCACTCCACCGGCCTCGCTCGTTCCCACGTCCATCGACCCCGCCCCACTCGTCACAGTAACTCTGGGAAGAAGAATAGTCATTATTTTGTGCACAAAAAGTATTCTTGTGGCTTCATAAAATTACAGCTAAAACACTTGTGTCACAAGACTATTTTCCCAATGTTCTTGTTATCTTTTTGGGGCTTGAATGTGGTAAAACCTTTGCTTGTCTATGAAGGGTCAGAGCGCGCTCAGATTTCATAAAAAATATCTTAGTTGATATGATATGAAAATGAACAAAAGTCTTGCAGATTTGAAATGACATAAGGGTGAGTAATAATGACACAATTTTCATTTTTGGGTGAACTATCTATCCCTTTCAGTAAAAGACTACTCTTCCATTTCCAGTGGGTGTTCAATTTTTGAGATTCTCCTCTTTAGGTGTACGACGTAATTTAACTGGCAGCATTTCCAGCATCTCATCAACCGACATGCTGTAAACATCAGGAGTTGTTATGAACTCTTTGAAGTCTTTTGTCAGAAGACAGACCATCTTCAGTTTCAGATACGCTAACCACTTCAATATCCTCCTCCATAGGCTTTTGATCAACAACCTGGATGAAATTACAACATTTTAAGAGTGAAAATTTATATATCAGACCTATCTGCAATGCAACACAAAGATGATTGTGCTATAATGTAAAAGCAATAATGTGCACAACTGAAAGTGGCCCAATTAAAGCTAATATTTAATTGAATAATCCACTACACTAAAACTAGAACTCAAAAAATTAATTTACACTCTACAACAAGTAAGGTTCATTTTGTCTACATTTTGTCTTGTTTTTTGTGCATTTATCTTTACAATGTAACACACCCTAAGATGAGGTATTATGGTTTCTTTGCATTGGATAATCACAAGCAAAGTAAAAAACTTGGGTTGGGGCCAAAATGTAACCTATATATATATATATATATATATAGACACACACACCGCTCAAATGTTTGTGCACACTTGTAATGTTTTTATTTTTTATAAGTCTTACCCTCATTAAAACTACATTAATTGGATCAAAATACTGGAAAAATAATACTCCAAAATGGTATTACAATATAAAATCATTTTAATATACTTCAAAATATAGTTTATTCCCATGATGCAAAGCTGAATTTTTATCAGCTGTTACTCCAGTCTTAAGATCCTTCAGAAATAAATTTAAGAGTAGAGTCCAATTTAGTGGTTTTCATGCATTTTGTAAAGATCCGATGAACAAAAATCTGAACTTCCTTTTTTATATTTATATGTATCTAATTGGGCTCAACTGCTGAATTATGTTTTAAATTCAGAAAAACTGTTATTGATTAGCGCTAGCTCAGTTGTTGCAGAGGGTTACTTGTACCTTGACTGAGGTGTACGAGGAGCTATTAAGTTTGTTGACTCCATTTGAAGTGCTTGGTCTTAAATGAGTGAGAATTACTTCATCGTCCAAAGACATTGGAATCAGGGCTTCATCGCGCCACAGAGTGATGCTTAGTATGGAGCTTCCACACTTCAGGTCCAAGTCTAAGACGGGTATTTCTCCCATCTCAGACTGGGTCATTCTTATGACCTTCACCTGTAAAAGGTAAAATGTTAATAAAAATAATTAATACAATAGCAATAAAAACAATAGTTAACTACTTTCGTAACAATAAAAATACTTCTAAATAATTTATTAATCTTCGTTAACTTTAATTTAAAAGTTTAGTTTAATAATACATTGTTAAAAATACAAGTTTAATATGTTAATATTAATTATTGGACCTGGACTAATGTGAATTATGAACAGTTATTTATGAATAAAAAATTTGCAAATAAACACTTTGTTTATTTAATGTTAGTTAATGGTAGACAATGCATTAATTAGCATGAACTACTGAAACCTTATAAAGTGTTACCAAAATATGAACCAGCCGGCGATGATTCTTTTGCTCATGTGTATATAAATTGTATAACAGCTAGGGCTGGATGATATCTCAAAAATTATAATATCACAATATAAAATTTGTTTGATAAATGTTCGCTATTATGTTTATCCGCAAAATAGTTCATTTTAATAAAACATACTCAGAATAATTAACTTTCAGTATAAAAAAATAGGTTGCTACAATTTTTACAGATGTTACTTATTTTGATAATGAACATAAAATTACACCAGCATCCTTACTTAAGCTACTACTAATATCAAAATGCATTGCTGAGACAAAAAAAGTAAACTATATCGCCCATTAGAACACACAGGAACTTATTAATATTTCTATTATGATTGTTTTTTTTTTATTAAAATGACTGTAAAAGTGTATAGAATTCCAAAACATGAAGTGTTTATGATGTTATGACCATAAATATTAGTTTTAAACCACAATTAAGTCTTGGTTCTACAACTTTCACTTTGGTGCTGTCTTTAAAATTGAAAGAAAGATTTGACGATATTTTGATTGTGATAATCATCAATACTGACTAATATGAAAAAAGGACATATTGCCCAACCCCTAGTGTTTCTGAACGTGAAGTGTTAGAACCATAGACTGTAAAAAAAAATGGACGTAGTGTCCGTGACGTCACCCATTGAATTCAGAGGAGCATTTTTGAAGCCTAAAGTGCAAGCCTAAGCGGCCGCCATCTTAGCAGCACCTCACCGTGCGTCACTCCCAGATAATTGAAAATGGGCAAAGAGGCAGGACGTGGGTGGAGCTGAGGTGCCTGGTTGCTGAAACCACGTTCGCCTACATCGACATATTGGCGGTTGATTTTTGAATACTTCCAGAGGTTTCCAGCTTACTCGAGGTAAGTTAAATTAACATGAAACTACACATTAAAACTTTAAATAACCATTTATCTGTTATTGATATTACCAGGACACTCAAATCTCACGCATTTACACACACACACTGGAATCGCTATCTTTGTGAGGACTTTCCGTAGACGTTATGGTTTTTATACTGTACAAACTGTATATTACAGTGTATGCACCCGTACACGGTGTATACCCACTTCTTTAACAGTCGGCTTTGGATATACCCACTTCTAACGTTAAATCCCCTCTGATGCGCATCATTCAGTATTGTCCTGCATTAGCCAAAACCATTACAGTCCACCACATGAATAGCTATTCCAAAAGAATGTGAACAAATGCAAATATTCCCTAAAAACACCCAGTAAAGATAGTGATGTGGTCAGGACCGTTGCGCCGGCTCTCTCCAGCCTCCAACCCCCGACCCAGTTAGAGAGGATGCCTGTTCATGCGCCAGAGCATGTCACGGGAGGCGCGCAGAGCGTTAAAATAATAATTCATTATTGATTACTAATTTAATCATTACATTATAACGAAAACAATACCTTAAAATGAAAAGCAAGTTTTTACGATCACAGAACCTAACCATCATACAAAACGTTATGCATTTTTTTTTCAGTGATTAATTCCTTTTGCCATGGCCACTTGTGAAGCATCCACAGCAGTCTGTGCACACAGCTTAAACTGTAAGCACTAGTCTTGGCTACTTGACATTTTAACAGCTGATGTTACACGGTACGTTTTAAAAGGTCAGCAAAAAAAAATAAGACTGTCTATATTTTGAGGTGTTGCTCCCTTGTTCTATTTTCTCCCACATGTGGCAGTATTGTCAATGTAAAAAAATTAAATAAAACTAAGCTACCTTTCATAGTTAACTTCTTATTTTTCATTACCTCTAGCATTTATTTAACACATTTATTTTACTTCCATAGACACAGTGTGGATCATTGATGACAGCTATGCGAGACGCGGTGCACAGAGAGCTGCCCAGACCATTGGAAGCAACCTCAGTCTGCCAGGTGTCCGTGTCTGCTGGTTTGGCTGGGGTGGACTCCGGTGGAAAGGGCTTCTCCCCTTTTTCTATCGCTCCCTGGAAGGAAGAGCCGCACCGGATGTCCTCATCATCCACTGTGGTGGCAGTGACATAGGGGAGATCAGCGGCGTCAAGCTGGTCAATGCGATGAAGGAGGACCTGCACCAGCTTCAACTCCGACACCCTGGCATGAAGATCATGTTTTCAGCTGTGACCCAGAGGTGCCGGTGGAAGGCTGGTGCCAATCCGTGTTATGGCTACATTTGTTCGTATCCTAAATGGTGCCATGATTGAGCACCTTCACATTAGTCATGACAGTCCTGGGCTATTTTTGAAAGATGGAGTTCATTTCACATCTAGGGGAAATGATATGTTTTTAATTACTATAGCTAACTGCCTTAAAGACACATCCAAATGCAGTGAGCTGCTTACAATTGGCAGTGTCACTGCTTTTGAATTTGGCCTTTACCGCCCATTTGGATATGCTTAAATATAGCCCTGACTATCATGGCTAATGTTGAGTTTTTATGTTCATTATTAAGCAACAAATGTAGCCATAACACTATCACCTCTGCTCTTCCTTCACTCCTCCTTTCGTTTAATTGTTTTTATTTTTTATTTTGTTAAGCCTTCAATAAAATCACTTGATACAAATGTTCCTGCTATGTGTTTTTCTCTTATTGTATGAATTAATGAAGAGTGTTGCTTGTTTGTGAAAGATAGAGCTGGGATAGAAGAAAAGGGTTTATGAACAATGTTTGAAACATTTTGAGTGTGCTAAATAAATTAGATTTTTGAAATGATTTAACACAAACTGCTTTTAATAAAGAAAAAACTGAACTATAGGTTCAAATATGGGGTGCTTAATAAGTAGTGTTCATGTGGATGTGTGTTGATAACATAGAATACAGTGGAGTACAAGTTAAACACAAGGCTTAGCAAAGCAATAGTGTGCAGGCAACAGCAGAGAAGAGAATAAGCCATGATGGAAACTGGGACCACGGCACTCCACATCTGGAGGATGGGTACAGAATCAGCTCCTCTCGCACATCAACAGACAACATGAGGTACAGTTAATGACAAAAAACACAAGCAGGGAACATAACCTGTCCTACGTGAGAAAAGGATGACAAGGTAAAATACATTCAGTATGGCCTGTCTTGGTTAAAAGCCCACTCACCTTTGCAGGAAGATATTTCGAAAAATGTCAGTAACCAAACAGTTAACTGGTCCCATTGACTTCCATAGTAGGAAAAAATATATACCATGGAAGTGAATGGGACCAGTTAACCAGTTCAAAATATCTTCCTTTGTGTTCAGTAGAAGAAACAAATTCATACAGGTTTGTAACAACATGACGGTGAGTATATATGTTGACAATTTCCATTTTAAGGTGAACTATCCCTTTAATGTATTATTTCTAACTATGTGGATGGAGTATGTATAATATTAAATTTAGCAGAGAATATGGTATAGGACAATGTAATATCAGCATTAGCACTCTTTGGACTGTAATTGTTTCCCTTGGGGACATCTTAGAAATGAATTTTCATGGACTCTCAGGGATAAAACCATTGCATTTGGATGATCATTTATTCACATTAAAGAAAAAATCTAATACAAAAAAAAAAAAAAAAATCACATACTAGGCCTTGTAAATGTTGAAATTTCCTTACATCCCCATGAAAAACAGTTACTATCCAAAATAAAGTTTATTTAGAGATATATTAGAGAATGATTTAGAGAGATTCTCAAAGTGATTGAAATGAGTATTCGAGCACCCCTTGTCATGAAGGTAGCACTTAACAAATCATGTTGTGTTTAAGTCTTTGAGCTTCAGTGTTGTATGTGTGAAAGCACATTTTGAAGTTGGTCGTTTTTTTAATACAGCACACACAGATTGTGAAGAATAACTGATCAGGGACATGACTCTAGGAATCATCACAAGTGGTGGAAGATGTGACGGACCCCATTCCATGCGACTCTTATAATGTGGCCCTTGTTACAGAGGAAGCAGTTGTTCTGCGAGGACTTGGTGACATACCAAATGCGTATGTGAACATGATGAGATTGCTTTATGCTCTTAACATAAACTACCCAAAAAAACTCAAATACACATTTGAGGTATTCAAGCGGCTGCTGATGTACATTGGAGCGGACACGTGCAGTGCAAGAGTGCACTCCCTTAAAAATACATTGTTAAAGATGTTGTTGAGGTAAGGTGTTGTGTATTCCTACCAAAGCCCTGTGTTTGTTGAATATTTTACAGTTTTTCTTTACTAAGTTCTCTGCATCGATGGCCTGACATCTGTTTTCAACAAGATTTTTTATGTGTTTTAAAGTTATTTCATAATTAATGGGGCATTAATGTGAAAAGTCTGTGTTAGTTTACCCAAAATGAAAATTCTTTTGTTAGATAATCACCCTCATGTTGCTCTAAACCTAAAAGACCCTATGTTTGTCTCTTGAACACATATCAAGTTATTTTTAATGGAATCTGTGAGCTTTCTGTCCCTCCTTTGACAGCCTACACAACTTTCAAGGATCTCAAGGATCTAGAATGGAAGTAAAAGACATTCTTAAAGTAAGTCAAGTGATTACAGTGGTTTATATATTTGTTTACATGCAAATATATATGTATCTGCTTTCGCATTCAAACTAAAAGCATGTGCTGTCATGTTCTTGTGAACATGATGGAGAAAACTTTTAATAAAATGGAATGAAACACTCACAGTGATTAGTAAAACTGAGCTTAAACCACTGAAATCACTTGGATTACTTTAGGGATGTCTCTTCTGGACCTTGAAAGTGCCAGTTGTGTAGGCTGTCAAAGGTGGGACAGAAAGCTCACAGATTTCATTAAAAATATCTTAATTCGTCTTCCAACAAAAGCAAGTCTTAACGGGTATTGGATGGTATGAGGGTGATCAATTAACAATGGTATTAACAGTCTTTTTTTCTAATGAATACACTTTCCATGCATTTTTCTTAATACATTTTCACCATTAAACTATGAAATTGCAATACCTTTTTATTTGACAGATTGTTTTATTTTTAAATGAAATAATTTTTCTGTAATTACTATATAATGTAGTTTTGAGTTTGTATTTATAAATATTCAGAATTGTTTAGAATTTTACTAAGAGAAGTGTTTGCTGTATTTTACAGTTAGAAAGTTGTTACAAAGAAAAAAATAATGGTAATCCTTTGAATATGTTAACTGAGTTTGCCCTTAACATTTATTGAATTGTAAGGAAAAATAAAATCGTTTGTATTGAATTATTTGGTTGAATGTGTCATTGCAAGTTGAGAAATAAATTGAGTTCAATGAACAAAGATTTTAGTACAGATAACTTGAAAATGTAAGTTATCGTATTTCAACTAATCTTTACAAGTCCAGGTTACTTGAAATAAGTAGTTGGGTCAACTATTTTAACTATGTCAACTAAACTTTTTAAGTTGAACAAACTTGGTAGATTAAGTCAGTAAAACTTCAAAGCAAAAAGATAACTAAAAAATGTAAGTTGAGTGAACAATATTTTTTTTTACAGTGTAGTGCATATAAGTTGTATTGCCTGCTTTTATTTAAGCCATCATTTACTTGAGCGGATTTGGAAAAAAAGATGCAGTTTAAGTGAATGGCGACTAAGTATATCACTCCTTATCATTTTGCATGATCATCTCAATCTCATCTCGATTCCATGGAGGAAAGTAATAAAATTTATATATATACTTGTTACCAACAGGTTACATGCTTATTCAAACCGATTCATGCTTATTCATTTGGCCCAACTACTTTATTAAAACTACATTAAAAATAATTCCTGCTTTGATCAGATGCCTAGGAAACCAGCCTGTGGAAGTCATCAGTGCTGCAAAGGAACAGATTATTACAGGAACAAACATCGCAGTTCCCACAGAAACGGTGTGGGCAGATTTAAGCAAACAACTAAATAACAAAGTTTCACCAAAGAACCTTTATACTATTGTGAAGACAAACAGGGACAATATATGGCAAATCCTTTAGCTATGCAGAATCGACACAAACACCCAAGATCAAGGTCCAAACTGTAACAGCTCACAAGAAAGCTCAGCAGATTTTCATTCAGCAGCGTCAAAGGCAGTCACAAAGCAGTCAATGCTACGACATTACATTTGAGATCAATCTCTCATCAAAAATGGGTAGAAATCTGGCCTGAAAAAGTTGATTACAATGACAAATCACTCAACACATGTAAAAGAGAATACACCATCCAGAAACGTGGTGCATGGACGAACGTCCTGTATGAGGGGATATGGAAAAATATCAAGACCTCATGCACTCTTAGATTTAGGAGGGCAAAAATCTTTCCAATTGTTGCATCTCACTACATAGACGTTATTGGGCACTGCACAGAGTGTGACGCACAATTGTCTATAACAGCAGAGAATATGCCAGTGGATAATGAACCAGTTGTGCTTCAATGCATAATCCGCAATGTTGATGACAGTCTCCATACTGGCAAAGCAAAATGGAGGTTATCAGGGGATCTGAGAACATGTGTGTCCAAAGAACTCTGGGAAGGCCGAAAACCAGCACATGTATGGCGAGCAACTGAGGCTTACAAAATGATGGATGTTGGTGACCCAGAGCCTAGCCACCTGCCAAATCTGGCAACATTTAGAAAAGGCAAACAAGAGATGGGTGACAAAGAGCTAGGAGACACAGAACCAATCATGTCATTGCATCTACTAAAATACAGTGTACCCCACAATGGAAGCATTCATGACATAGGCCTTAATAGGTTTTTTTTTTTGCCATTACTGGACCCCATCTCAGATGCAAGTGTATCAAATGAAATCCAAGTACTCTGGTTCATTTATGAGTTTTGATGCAACAGGTTGAGTTGTGAAAAGAATGAGAAGACCCTGTGGCAATTCTGGACATGTCTTCCTGTATCAAGGAGTTTTGTGTTCACAGGGAGATCATATTCCAGTAGTGCAAATGCTATCAGAGAGCCACACCATCAATTCTATTGCCAACTGGCTTACTGAATGGAAACGCGCAGGTGCTGCTGTGCCCAAAGAAGCAGTCTGTGATTTCTCCTTGGCTTTGGTTGGAGCACTGGTTAAGGCCTTCACTCCTTACCCAGACTTGAAAACATACATCAATCAGTGCATTGGAGTGCTGGCAGGGAAGCCCGAAGACTCAAAGCTACCACTCTGCTTCATCAGAGTAGATGTTGCACACTGTATCAAGCTCATTAGCCGATGGGCCAGTTAGAGAATTTTATCTACGATCCATGGCACAACTTTTACAGTCTGATACACTGGAAGATGCAAGGGAGCTTATTAATTCAATTGCAGTTATTGCCTTCAGTGAATCAGAAGGAAACGATGACAAAGGTTTACCTGTAGTCTCAGAAACATGCAAAGCACAATTGTAGAGACGATTTGCAGAGGGGGTCTTGCCTTGTGTCACTGAAGATTACCATTTACCATTCTTATTATATTTGGGACAAGCTCCGGAAGAAAATGAAGATTGTCTCTGTCACCATGATGTGCTGCAATCATCTTACTTTCTTCACAGATTTCTGTAACCCATGTTTTCAGATCTGTGTGAAGCGTCTCCTCGACTCCGACCCCCTCTGCAAATTGTCTCTTCAATTGTAACATAAACCTGAAAAGAAAAAAGACAAAAATTCATGTCTTGAAAAATGGCAACTACCAGGCTAATAACCCCATCTTGGTTGACAAGATGCTTGTAAGTGCAAATAATACCTGTGCCTTTGATTCCTTTTGCCAGTGCCTTTGCTCTGCATTCTGTGACAGTGGATCTTTCAGTCATTATCTCAACAAAGAACACACAAAAAATGAAATGTTTGATTTGGTGAAGACCATAGTCACAAAAGGAGTTGGAAAAGATGCTTATGGAAGGAGGGCAAAAATGCAGGTCCAAGTGTCTGAAGCCACTGAAATCACCACAAGAGTGTCCAGATAGCTGGAAAATTTAGGATGATCCATCAATGAAATTCCTCTGCAATGGCTCGGTCACACACAGATTCATACCTCGACAACTGCTGTGTATTGAAACAAGTTTAGATACTAACCATCCACTGCCTGAAATCCCTGTCGACATTGAGCTGGACAATCAGCTGTTCACTTTGCGAGGGGTTGTCGCATTCATTCCAGGACCAACAAGAGAATCTCTTGGACATTACGTGGCTTACTGCAGAAGAAACTCTTTTGCCTGGGAGAAATATGATGACCTGTGTGAATATGTCACAACAGTCTCACGTTGTTCACGAAGGAGGACTAAAACCTTTGATTAATGATTATTTTGGACTGGTTTCTGCAGAAATTAGTTCATAATCAATAAGAGATTGGACTATATTGATTTTTCTATTGTTGTTAATCACCATGATCTCTATTCACTTTATGACTGTTTTAACAGCATTCTTTTTTTTAACCCTAAGTTCTATTTTTCTTTAGTAATTGTTCTGTTATTTGTACCCAGATGTATTAATTTTAGGACTACTCTTACATGAAGTCAACATATTTTTGTAGTTCTCTTATTTTATGGTTATTTAAAAAAACATTTGTAAATTCTTTCACAGAAATCGCTGTTATTTTTACATTAATCTTTGCATTTAAAAGGAAACAAGTTTGGGAGCTAAATAAAAAAACTTTAACCAGGTGGTTTGCTTCATACTTCACCCAACAACAAAAAAAAACTATATGACTTTCTTTTTTTCGGCAAGTACGAAATGACAGAATCCTAAACTGGTCAAAAGTGAGGGAAGACCTGCTAGTTAACCCCTTACTAGTAACCCCCCTTTTTTGGCATGGAGACAGAAATGACATACCCAAAATAAAAAGGTTTCTGCTCATGATTCTTTCTGACTAGATACATATTCAACATATGTTCAAAAAGCTGACACTTTAAAGTTTACTGTTCAGGAATCAGAATCACTCAGACTGTTATGATAATAGAGATATATAAGCTCAAACATAAAAACAAAAATAAAAATATTAAAAACATATGTTTTAAATGTATTTAAAAAATTGTTGATGTAGGAAATGAGTTTGAAAACACAGTGTAGCTAAGGCCAGAAGTCTTCCAAGACTTCATAAAAAATTTCATAATCGAATCTGTAAAACTGTGAATTTTATGAAATATTTTCTAAGGCCATGTCATGTGTGTTTTTAGAGAAGGCTAATCAGATTGATTTATGGCCCTTGTCATCTCTGTAAGATCTCACATGTAAACACTGATGTGTGTTTTATATGTGTGTTTGGCTGTGAAAACTGCCCGAATCATGATTGTATTGTTCTCACCAAACGAGTCTTTCACACCTCCGCCAAGTATGACACATTATCCGCATTATTCTTTTATCATTATTCTTTTGTTTTTATTCCACCTTTATTAGCCTTGATTGTGGTTTTTCAGGCTTTACAAAGCAACAAAGCAGCGATCTCACTTCAGTCTCTCTTTGCATTTAGCCCTTATTTATCAAAAGTCTTACTATAAAAATACAACAAAACATTTTCTTACGACCTTACGTGAATTATTGAGACAAAAATGCATTATGAAGAAAAGCACCTGCTATTAGTAGCATTGTAGCTAACGTTAGCATCTAGCTACAGCAGACAATTTATGAAATTATTAACACACTTTTACTCAAAACTCACTTTAAACCCCGATCGAGTGTTTATAATAACTTCCTTTAGCGATAAGGGATGGAATTTGGTCGTTTACTGTTGTAAAAATATGTTATTTGTAGCCTTTTTCATCGCTGCACAAGTTAGCATTTCCCATGTACATTTTCGATTTTTTTTATTAAAACGCCCCAGATCTCAAGAAATTCTCATACCAAGCTTTACTATCGTAATCGCGGGTTTATTATTTGGATATTTCGTGTGTACAGAGGTGTTTCAGTGTTGTTTTGGCCAGATAACTTCCAGGAAGTGTGCAGGAAGCATGTGACACGATGGGGCGGTGTCCAGATATGACACTCTAAGATTGACATTTGGCAAGGCCCAATCAGAGTCTGAGTCACACACCGCACGAGCTGTGACTACTGCACGCACACAGAGATCGCTGGGAGAGACTGTTTATCATCAGATCGCGTAAATCCGTGGAAAATGAATAGAAATGACGATTCTGTCTGAAGAAATATGAAGTAAACATCAGTAAAAATATCCATATATCTCCGCAGATATGCATCTTTTGTCTATAAATCCTTATTGACGCTGTTCAGTGAGTCTATGTGAACACAAATAAACCGCTGCTGACCTGACTGAATATTAGTTAGTGATTAATTTCTATTCAAAATGTGGCATAATACGGATTTATTATTTTGCACTTCTGACATAAATCACTAAATATGTCACTGCAACAATGTTTTATCAAAATATTGGTCAAATATCGAAACTAGAGTCTTTAAACTTTCAATTGATGCACAGTTTGTCCAGATGAAGTAAGACCGTGATGTTTAATGTGCTGTGAAAGTGAAACAATAATAAACTGGGGCCGTCGGCGATGTTCGCACTTAAAGGGGTTAAACAAGCTATACTGCAGACTAACAAGTAACAGTCATCGATTAGTTGCTTTAAAGACGTATTAAACAAACATAAACACTGCTTCTTGGTTCTCTTTCTCCTTCAGAGAAAGATAAAATGCACAGTTTGCTTTGTGCATCTGTAACAAAGGCCTAGATAATGCAATATAGCCATTTAAAACAAACTACAGTACCCTAAACTTCCATCTGATAAATTAAGCTCGATTTGAATAAAAAAAACATAACAAAAGGAAAAACAAACAAACAAAGAGTGTGCGTCGCAATGTTCCGACATGCTACAAAGTTTTCAAAAAGCTGGGAGACACCACATTAATTTTTTAATAAACAAGCAATAGCCTTAGCATCAATCAATCACATAACCTACCTTTTTTTATCTGGAGATTGATAAAGTAACTGAAAATAAAACATTTCCATATCTAACAAAGAAAAGAACAATGACAGCTGTGGCCCTGTGCAAGCACAAACCCGACAGGTTTGTATTCAAGATGGATGGAGATCGCGGCCTGCTTGCGTGACGTTACTACTCCTCCAAAGATTTTGTGATGTTTAAACTAAAGAATGGAATAATTTTTGATGGTTCTTTCTACGGCACAAAACAGCACAAATCGAGCACAAACAAACTGCACAGGTTTGGGGCGATTTGGATGGCATAGGGTGGAGAGTGACGTCACTGCCCCGAGTTATATTTGTTATTTCTTAAGGAGGGGATATAGATAGAATGTTAATTTTAACAACACAAATGGGCACAAACCAGCACAAACGAATGGCACTGGTTTGGAGGGATTTGGACAGTATGGGGTGGAGAGTGACGTCACTGCCCCGAGTTATATTTGTTATTTCTAAAGGAGGGGATATAGATAGAATGTTAATTTTAACAACACAAATGGGCACAAACCAGCACAAACGAATGGCACTGGTTTGGAGGGATTTGGACAGTATGGGGTGGAGAGTGACGTCACTGGCCCGTTTTGTGTTTGTTATGTTTGAGGACGAGAAATAGATACAATGTTCATTTGAATGGCACAACCCAGCACAAATCTAGCACAAACGAATGATACCAGTTTGGAGAGATTTGGCTGCCATGGGGTGGAGAGTGACGTCACTGTTCGTAAAAAGTTTATTTTTGTTATATAAAATAAGCGGTCATAGTTACAGAGTTTCTCTTAACAGCACAAACCAGCACAAATCGAGCACAAACTAATGACACCAGTTTTGGGCGATTTAGACGAACTGGGAAGGAGACTTCGAAAATATTTTGGATATATCTATGGAAGGAAAATAGATACAGTGTTTGTTTTAGTGGCAAAAATCGAGCACAAATGAACTGCGCTGGTTTGGAACGATTTGGGCAACATGGGGTGGAGAGTGACGTCATACAGTCAAAAAAAGAATGTTTAATATCTCAAACACCAAACCAGCACAAACGTTCATTTCTGCGGCACAAATCAGCACAAACGTAGCACAAACGAATGGCATAGTTTTGGTGATTATTTTTTTTTATGGGGTGCCAACACCAGTTTATTTCTAAACAATTAAATTTCTCCTTGCATATTTTGGAACCAGCAGGCCATTCTGGGTTGAGCGACTGACCCCACGGAGTGAGTGAGCAGAGCGGGATATATTCAGCAATGTGCTTATTGATGATTTTTTTCAATTCTTGACAAAATTAGAATATATTAAAGGTGTTTTTTTTTCTTGCCTAGTTCCTACGTATATGGCCCAATGACGCTACGATGGGCATTTACTACTTTAAAAAAATGCAGGTCAGGAAGCGGGTCGGATACAATATTGTCTTTTTCTTTTTTTGTGTGGTCCGAGTTGCGTGCGAGTTAGTTGAAAACATCGGTCGGGTGCAGGTTATTAATACATTGTCCCGCGCATCACTGCAAGGAATAGCCAGAGACTTTAACTTCTCTAGTAATTTAATGATTTCTCGGTTTAATTTGACATTTTCTAGGTCTAGCTTTGTCCATTCTCCTATTTGCAAGATCTCCTCTTCTACTTTCACACAGTCAATTTTGATAAGCCTATAGCTGCTATAGTTTGTTTTTATCGAGCTCATTTGGATGTTTCCTTCTCTTTGTATTTTTCAATTAGCAGTTCTTTGTCTTGTGTGTTCTCTGTACAAGTCTGGGTTAGGGTTAGGTCTCCCACTAATGCTGGCGCTACAGTGTTATCAGCTCAAGTTTCTGTTGCAGAAGTTGGCTGACTTCATGCAATAGCACCCATGGATGAATAAAGAAGAAACTTGCTTTTTTTTTTTTTACTTTACAGAACTGTGTCCTAATTCATGTAACGGGATAAATATTATAGATGAGGGTTCTTTAATTAAATCCTGCTGTAATGTGATCGCGCTTCCTATTGGCTGCGCTGGTGGCGCTATAGCGCACGGATTTCGAATGAACTGCAGCAGAGCTAGAGGGAACTGCTGTGGGTGAGTCGTTTCTGTTGCAGCTCCACATTAAAAGTAAAAAATACTGGTTTTACATTGAATGTTAGGAGATGTATGTTAGGGATTGCACACAGTGGACATTAATTGATTTTTGAGTGTGTTTTCTGTTCGTATTTTTGGGTAATTTGATAGTTTTATTTCTGTTTGCACAAACTTTTAATGTGCGCCATTTTTTCCATGTGCTCTCTAAAAAAAACTGATATCATTTCTCAAACAGATGGAGCTGTATTAGCGTGACTCACAATTCTCTTCTTTCCACTGCTCTGTGTGCAGGTAATTTTCATAAAGCATTTAAGAATTTACATTTGTTTAGAATGTTTATTGTAAACTGTATTTTGTAGAGCTCTCAATTCATTGTTTTACTTAGTTTTCCATTCAATTTTATTCTACTGTTACCGTAAAATGGATGATTATTTTGTACTCTGTATATTATATGATCACAAAACATTACATCTAGAAAGAGTATTGGAAAAAGTGTGTATAATTTCCTGGAGAAATTACATTTCAAAATGTGTTTTACTTTTGTTGTTTTAAGTACAACAATTTGAGTAAACCGTTATACTGAGAATAGCAGAGATAGAGGGAATTGCTGTGGATGGAGCTGTATTAGCGTGACTCACAATTCTCTTCTTTCCACTGCTCTGTGTGCAGGGAAATAAAGTAAAACATCATCCACAATCTGAATGTGTGTGAGTGCTGTGGAAGAATGGGGCAAACCGGGCCAGATTAACCAAAGGTCACATATATATATATATATATATATATATATATATATATATATATATATATATATATATATATATATATATATATATATATATATAATGTTGCTCTGACTTTTTTCTCTCACTACTGGGAATTTTGCCTTACACTGCTGTGTATCTCATCACCACGGTAAGCAGGGAGGGGACCAGAGCATATTACAGTGTCTGACATCGTGCTTGCAAGTTCAGACACCTCTTTAACCTGTTAGCCAGCACCCCCCATTATGGGACTCACATTATTATTTTTCTTTTTTTTTACCACACTTAAATATTATTTTATTTGATATAAAAATACATGCCACATGTCTCACGAGTTTCTATTTCAAATCTGAATAAAATATCATGAAAAATTAGACTCCTGCTAATATTTTTATGAGACTATGTCTACACCCCCCACCCCCCAAAATATAAAAAAACTGTACTATTTAACTATTTAATCAGTAAACATACCACTGCATAGTTTTCTTCAATTATAAAACACTAGACAGAAACTTAGACATCATATAAGTGATTTATTTGAGCACTAGAAAAATACAATAAGAATAATTTGAGTAAGAAAAATAAGAAAAATACAAAAAGATTTAACTTTGTTTGCCAATTACAGAAAATCCTGAGATTGCTTGAAATGCAGAATTTACTATGAATTACGATGCAAATAAGTGCTGGTGGCCACTTATACAGATGGTAATAACACAAATGTGCCATAAAGTAAATAATCCACTCTCTCTATTCATATAGACGCGTTCACTTTGATAGCCGTGATCATACAGTAATAGCGAGCTGATTTGTGCTGATTTGTACTCAAACAGATGGTAATCATGCAGATACATTCAACATAAAACACACTCTCACATATATAAAAAGTGTTGAAAAATAAAACAAACAAAGACAAAGGCGATCGCTATAAGTTCCGCCTCCATCAGCTGACAGGTGCGTCAGAGCGCGTCACGAGCCGCCATGAGCGCCAAAATTAAAATAAACAATCTTTCGCCTATCTTTCATTCATTCTTTTTTCCGGTGGAATGTCTCATTCCGTTTGTGACACTGTACGCTGCAAAACCATGCCGTGTTTTTACTACCAAGACGCAGTTTCCTACCGTGAGTTATTCCTTAACAGACGCAAACAATTGTGTCGCTGAAAAACACAAACGTAAACAAATGAATTATGATCCATAATACAAGGTTATTGCTTCGTTGGACCAAACGTGCTTCATGAGATGTCGTTCAGTGGACCCTTACCTTTCTAACTAAACCGGGATTTACAGCCGTGGATGTTTATGACTCGTTATTATGACAGATCTGGTATGTACAGCGTTTCTAATGTTCATGTTTTGATGTGTACTGCTTACACAAATCTAGCAAATACAGTCTTTATAAGCTTTCCATTGAAACCAGCGATCTGTTATCAATGCATGAGGCTTAGATCTTTATAATGAAATATAGTTTTTCAAGATTAAATTTGTCCCGTTTCATTTAATCTATTTGTAAACACAGACACATGCGAGTTGAGGGGCGTTGAGGGGCATTGAGGACGCGTCGGGGTGCAGGTTTAAAATAACAGTTTAATGTTATTTTTAGTGATCTCCAACTGGGGAAAAGTTGAAGATCATTAGTGCCGGTGTGAATAACAATCTTACTGTATTTACATTTAGCATCAGCCAGCACTTTTAAACTTGCCAAGATGTCAGGCGCTCTGGCTCCCAGTAAACATTTGACTATGGTGGCTGGTGTCTCTATATTCATGCTCCGTTCAATAGAATCACCAATAACTAGAGCACTTTCATCAGGTTTCTCAGTGGGTGCATCACTGAGTGGGGAGAACCTGTTTAATGTTTTGATCGGAACAGAAGAGCGGTGTTTTGACCCACGATTATGCTGCCTCACTGTCACCCAGTTGCCCTGCTGCAGAGGCTCTGTTTCCGGAACCTAACAATGTACAGGACTCCCTGTGCTAGACGCATCCAAAGCCGTATCTAGAGCCCTAACATTCTTACTGTCCTCAAAGTTTGGATGCATGTCTCTAATTCTGAAATCTTCCCTGTAAGCCTTGCTATTTCTCTGCATTTATAAAATGTATATCCCTCGTTGCCAACGGAGAAAGCTAAACTGTACATTTGGCAAGCGATGCAAACAACAATAGCAGGAGAAGCAAATAACTCACTCTGAATGAAGAATGATTCTGACTTACCAATGGCGTGTGAGATAAAAGAAATGAGGCAAGAGAAAAAAAAAATCGGTAGTAGATGCGAATAGAAGCACAAGTGGAAAAGTGAATGACAAGCTAATGAGTGCTAACGCGGTGTATGCGCAAAGCATTTGCAATGTAAAGTTTAAAATAGGGCTGTGCGATTAATCGAAATCTAATTGAAATAGCTATTTGAGACGTTGCGATTTATTAATTAAGCCTGTGACGTGGACGTGATATTACTCCGTTCCAGAGCATATGCATGACTGTCAGCATTGAGTGACAATCTTGCTACCCAATAGATTTGAGGGCAGCTCTGTTCTCCCCAATCAGCACCGCTCTAGCCAACTGTGTAAATGCCCACCATTAAAAAAAAAAAAAAAAACTGAAAGCAGGACAGAGACAGAGTGGGATTATGGCATCTACATTTAGGTCAATAGTTAGACAAATTAAAAGTAAAGAAAAACTTTAGGCTTTGAAAAGACAGACAACGAACAAAAAAGATAATTTACTAGAGCTGCGTCACAATGCATGTCAAGAACATGTTCGCTATTCCCCATTCAGAAGACCGCACACACAGCCTGTGTCTCTAAATGCTTCTCATACTCGCCCGGAGCCGTTCACACTTGCCGCACTCACGCAGCCTGTTTCGTAACACTCGGTTATATTCTCACACGGCCTTGCCCCGCAAATCCCACGAGCGCATCTGGCACATGTCGCAACCTGTGTCGACTCGCGCCTGGCTCCACGTTTAAAACGAATGTAAGTCCAGTCAAACTGCTTGCTAATTTCACTAGAATGTAATGAAACATTAAACACATTTTCCACTTGTTCTTAAAATCAATACAATGTAACATGTAATACTTAAATAATTGACTAAAGAAATACAGCTCTTTATTTATATAAAAATAAATATTTCCAGTGAAATTTCCAAGTCAATAAAATTAGTTTTACCATCATAATCATGATTGCTATATATATATATACAGTATTGTTCAAAATAATAGCAGTACAATGTGACTAACCAGAATAATCAAGGTTTTTAGTATATTTTTTATTGCTACGTGGCAAACAAGTTACCAGTAGGTTCAGTAGATTGTCAGAAAACAAACAAGACCCAGCATTCATGATATGCACGCTCTTAAAGGGGTGATAAAACACGATTTCACTTTTCTAACTTTAGCTAGTGTGTAATTTTCCTGTGTGAGCATAAACAACATCTGCAAAGTTACAACGTTCAAAGTTTTAAGCAAAGGGAGATATTTGCTTTTAAAGAAATCAATTTCTAAGGACTACAGCAAACGGCCGGTAGGGACTACACGACATTCCTCCAGGGTTGCTGACGTCACTAAGCCCAATATTTACATAAACCCCTCCTCCGAGAATAATAAATTAGGTGGGGGGCGAGGCCATTTTATATTGCTGTGGAGATTGAGAAGAGTTGTTGTATGCTGGAGTATCTTTGCCGCGATGCCGACGAAACGCTGTTATTTTCATCCGGATTGCAGGTCCACTTTGTTCAGCCTTCCTAGGGACGGGGAAGTTAGGGATCAATGGTTAAAATTTATTTTTAACTCGGTCCCTCAAAATTATTACCCAAATCTCGCTCTCTGTGCTGCACATTTTACGGAGGAAAGCTTCCACAATCTTCGCGAGTTCAATGCAGGATTCGCCCAACGGCTTGTCCTGAAAGATGGAGCAGTTCCAACTTTAAAAACAGAAGCTGTTTACGGGCAACAAGCTGTAAGTATGACTTATTTTTCGTCGATGTGTTTTACTGTATTGGTTTGTATCGGCTGTATTGCTAATTGTACGTTGTATCAAGGAAGTGAACAAATAACAACGCTGTTTGGCTCTGCATACCAGTTTGTTAAATGCTTATTCATACTTAACGTTATGCGACAAACCCCCTAACGTTACAAACTTTTTTCCTTAATCTCAACAACGAACTTGGAATTAGTGTATATTATTATTTGATTGGAGCGTTTATGTATTGTTTATCTACATGTTTGTTAATCTGCAGGCATGCTAAACATGGTTCTGCGTTTGATTTGGCTACTATAGTAAAGCCAATGTTTAGTGTTCGTTTTGGGTTTATAGTTATAGCGACAGATATTTGGCTAGAAGCGTTCTAAAAATACAAAAGTAACGATTCCATTCAGTACCGATTACTATAGATCTTCACTGTTTAATCAAAAAAATCCCTTTGAGGACTAATATAATTTGTCAGAGCAATTATATGAAAATCTTGCTTATGAAGCTTATTTTTGGTGGTCCAATGATTACTATCCAGTAATTTTTTCCTACTATTTTACATGTCAAATGTATGTTTTAAGCTGTAATTTGAACATTGATTACATATTGTCATTATTTCTTACAGACAACATCTCAGCAGGGTGCGAGTTCCCAAGAGCTCTCCACTACATCTACACTTCATGAAGTTGGATGTCAGTCAGACCCTATAGAGACCGAAACTGTAGCCACAGAGATAAAGCCAAAGATGCGATCAGTGGGCACACAACTTTCAATGGGTACATTGAGCAGTTTCCACTTAAGGAGTAAAGATATGAAATACACACATTAAATATGTTTGTGTTACTTTATCATATGCTGTTCTAGTACATATTGTCTTTTTTATTATAATTGTTATACCGGCTACTGAAACTTATGTGTATGAGAAAGTGGCTTATGTTTCTCACTGTAAAAAAAATTGTAATAGCATGACCGATGGTTATGAGTAATTGTATTTTTTACTTTTTTTTTTGTAGGCATTCAGGCAATATATTATGGTCATGATGTGGGCACCCAAACAACTGACATGTTTCCTGATGTGCAGCTGTCTTCAACACCAGTAAGGGGCTCAGTCTTCAGGCCCAGTAAGAGACCTCGTCTGGTGTTCGATGAGGAAGAAGTATCAGAATTAAATGTCGAACCCACTGATTCCACATATAACCCAGATTCTGTTGTCACTGAAGAATCAGAATTGGCGTAAGATATAAATACATATTTACACACTTTTTTTTACCAATACATTTGTGTTTAAAAATATATATATAAAACATGAAAGCAACTTCCTAATATTTATTCTTTTTATATCGCCTTAGGATAGATCCACAGCCCGACCACAGCGATAACAAATACATTGTTTTTGAAAGCTGTCTTCGAGAGCTGTTTGTGTCCTGTCCAATTTGTAAGACAAAGTGTGTTGTCCAGAGCAGACGAAGGGGGACTTTTGTTGCATTCACCCAGCTTTGTGAAAAGTGTAACTACTACAGACAGTGGCAGAGCCAGCCCATTGTTGGGAGTACCCCACTTGGAAACCTGCTATTGTCTGCTGCAACGTATTTTACCGGTGGATCTTTTAAACAACTAGAGAAGGTATTACAATTTACAATAAAATTCACAAAAAATACTGTGTTGTTTCAGTATGTATGTACTGTATGATTTCTATGTTAATAGATTTTCAAAGCCATGAAGCTCCAGATGATGCATTTCGTAACTTTTAGGATTCATGCCAGGAATTTCATTGAGCCTACCATAATACACCAGTGGAACCAAGATCAACTAAATCTTATAAGACAGCTGCAAGAGGGAGGAAATGTTGCTGTGGCTGGAGATATGCGTGCTGACACGCCAGGTACGTTTAGAGTATATTTGAAAAAATCACAGCGTTTATTTTATAGTCTTTGAGTTCTCCTAAAATATTATGATACTGATGTTCTCAGTAATGTTCTATATCTGATTATGATGTTTACAATAGGACACTCAGCAAAATTTGGCAGCTACACCATTTTGCACATGGAAACCAACAAAATTCTGGATCTTCAACTAGTTCAGGTTAGTAATTAAGCATTTAAAAAAGTGTTACATTTTCTTTTATCTGTTATTGTTTATACTCTACTCTTTTTGTACATTTGAAATGTTGTGTACCCAACACCAGAGCAATGAGGTTGGTGGAAGTTATCATATGGAAAAGGTGGGATTGAAGCGTCGTCTTGATAAGCTGGAGTCTAATGGTTTAGCTGTTGACTACATCGTCACCGATCGCCATCCGCAGATTCAGAAGTACCTGAGGGACCGCAATATCACTCAGTTCTATGACGTGTGGCACTTTGAGAAAAGTAATTATTTATCTTTGTATTATTAATTGATACTTATTCAGTTAATTGTTAAACCTAACATGTACATTTTTATTTTTGGGGTAATTTGATTTTCTTGAAATAATGATTGTACAACGAAGCTTTTACTTTGAACAGGTTTATCTAAGAAACTTGACAAACTTTCAAAGATGAAGGACTGTGAGGTGCTGAAAAAATGGTTGCACAGCATCAAAAACCATGTTTACTGGAGTGCGATTTCCTCTGAGTCTGGGCCAGAAAAGGTGGCGAAGTGGAATTCACTGCAGAACCACATACAAAATGTACATGTTCATGAGAACCACCTCTTCCCCAAGTGTGAACACCCAGACAAAGTTTCCAGGGATCCAAAAAAATGGTTCCAACCAGGTATGACTGTATAGAGAGACAAAAGACAATAGAATGACAGTAAAATAGTAAAATTATGAAGATTTTCTTCATATTTGATCTGTTTGGCTACAGGATCAATAGCGCTTCATAAAGTGGAAAAGCTATTATAGAACAAGAGAGTTCTCAAGGATATAGAAAAGCTCAGCCACAACTTTCAGACGTCATCACTGGAGGCTTTCCACAGTCTGATTTTGCGTTTTGCCCCAAAGAACGTGATTTTCCCTTTCATAGGAATGTTGTGCAGGTAATAATCTTTGACATGATCAGTAATATTTGTAAACATTGTTTCTAACAATTGTTATGGAAATGTTTTTTTATTCATTATTTTATTAATATTAATAATCTAGCAGAGATATAAAGAGATCGAGAGCCTCCCATCTTGGCGAGCACTCTCACATTGTCTTGACTGACTGTGCAACTGTGAGCCTTTCTTGCAAGAAAGAAACCATTATAATCATTGATTGAACATTTGTCTCTTATTCTGAATTGTTTGTTTATTTGTCACAACAGTCTACTAATCTTTCCATATTTTATGGACTGTGCACTGATTACAGGCTGTATCTTGCAGCGATGCACTATAATGAAAATGCTAACCGTGAGCAGGCAACAACAACAGCAAAGCCAGTGAAAATAGAAACAACATACAGTAAGTTGTAAAATGTTTTATTAACAATAATATAAAAAAAGCTATAATAAAATAAATATAAGCTTACAAAAAATATTTATGAATATTACACAAATGTTAATTATAAAACAAAGGTAGATTATTTATCAGTAATTATATAAACCCATAGAGGGACTCAGTATTCTGTTCTTTACAGACTATGTCGATGACCTTATGAGCCTTCTGTTACATAAAGTCTTTGTGGACCCCAAGCCATATGCGGAAGAGCTGCATGCAATCCCCATTCCACCTCCTCTGTCATCACAGTATGAAAAACCTTCATAGAAGAGGTGATTGCCCAGCGTGTGTCACGATTCAGTCGAGGGGTGGCCGGAACCCAACATACTGTCCCGCTGGATCAGGAAACTGTAGGCGGATCCGGTTAACAACACATGAGGGGATGACAATCCTCACACTACGTCCTAGGTAGCCCCAGCACCAGCTGACAAAGCTGCGATAGGCCAGATAACGGAAGCGCCTATGGCAGGAACAGAAAACGTCAATATAAAAAACCAGTGGTATATTGGAAACATGTATATGTGATGTGAAAATATGTTTGATAAAAATTTATATTTTGATTAAATTTTTTTCTTTGAATAACATGTCTTGTGTAAATGTATATTGTATCTATTGTCTTTTATTTATATTATTTTACACAACATAATTTCATAAAATGTAATAAATACTTACTCCTCTTCATTTCTGCGTCTCACTGGTCCATAGTCGGCTCTGTAAATATTATTGATATTTTGCAAAGTATACGGATTTAAGCAGTTTGGTTCAAAACCTGGATGCTCAACCATACATTTAGGAGGGTCTGGAACCTCCATCATTCGTTTTACAACCTAAACAGTAATGTAAGACAATGAGAACATACTCTACAATTAACCTATGTTCATCTTTTAAATATGAAAAAAGGATTATACAGAACTATTAAGACGTTATGCATAATTTTGGTACTAGCTTATTACACTACCTTCTGTATTTCTTTGCAGCAGATGTTTTCCTCTTCAGTTGGCATTTTTGCACAGTTATTACATGTACACCTAATAAAATATATATATATTTTAAATAAAAAAGGTTCTTGAATACTTTTGTTAATAGACAAACACTTATTATTGTTATAAATTCAACATCAACTATTATAATTAGTACAATTAAATAACAGCGTATCTAAAAAAAGTATTAGATAACAACAATAAAAAACATACCATTCTGAAACGTCATTTAACAGCCGTTCTTGAACAGGAAATGCTCCATCATCTTCATCAAAATTTTCTGGGTCCGATTCGGGCTCAAATTGGTATGGTTTTATTGACGCCATTGTTTCTAATACCCCCAAAGCACTGACTACTGGTAAAGGTAAGGGGCGTGACGTTACCGAAAAACACAGTGTGTTGTGATTCGCTAGGCGGTTAGCGAATCACAACACACTGGGGCAGCTATCCAATCTGAGCCCATTGCCATTTTTGTGGGACTGGCTTCATGGAACCCGGAAACCATCAGACCGTTTTACATGGAGGGACGGAGCAGTGTAGAGTAAAGGTAAAATATATGAAAAATAATGATTTTTTTTAAAAAACGAAGCATGAACATATGTTATAGTGCACCCCACGAACACAATCAAGCCTTCGAAAAACCGTGTTTTACCACCCCTTTAAGGCTGTGCAATTGGGCAATTAGTTGAAAGGGGTGTGTTCAAAAAAATAGCAGTGTCTACCTTTGACTGTACAAACTCAAAACTATTTTGTACAAAAAAATGTTTTTTTTCTGGGATTTAGCAATCCTGTGAATCACTAAACTAATATTTAGTTGTATGACCACAGTTTTTTAAAACTGCTTGACATCTGGGTGGCATGGAGTCAACCAACTTGTGGCACCTCTTTTATTCCACTCCATGATTCTTTAACAACATTCCACAATTCATTCACATTTCTTGGTTTTGCTTCAGAAACAGCATTTTTGATATCACCCCACAAGTTCTCAATTGGATTAAGGTCTGGAGATTGGGCTGGCCACTCCATAACATTAATTTTGTTGGTTTGGAACCAAGACTTTGCCCGTTTACTAGTGTGTTTTGGGTCATTGTCTTGTTGAAACAACCATTTCAAGGGCATGTCCTTTTCAGCATAGGGCAACATGACCTCTTCAAGTATTTTAACATATGCAACTCTTCTGCACATGCCTTTTTTTTAACAGAGGGACTTTGCGGGGGATTCTTGAAAATAGATTAGCTTCACACAGACGTCTTCTAACTGTCACAGTACTTACTGGTAACTCCAGACTGTCTTTGATCATCCTGGAGGTGATCATTGGCTGAGCCTTTGCCATTCTGGTTATTCTTCTATCCATTTTGATGGTTGTCTTCCGTTTTCTTCCACGTCTCTCTGGTTTTGCTCTCCATTTTAAGGCATTGGAGATCATTTTAGCTGAACAGCCTATCATTTTTTGCACCTCTTTATAGGTTTTCCCCTCTCTAATCAACTTTTTAATCAAAGTACGCTGTTCTTCTGAACAATGTCTTGAACGACCCATTTTCCTCAGCTTTCAAATGCATGTTCAACAAGTGTTGGCTTCATCCTTAAATAGGGGCCACCTGATTCACACCTGTTTCTTCACAAAATTGATGACCTCAGTGATTGAATGCCACACTGCTATTTTTTGAACACACCCCTTTCAACTAATTCAACTAATTGCCCAATTGCACAGCCTTAAGAGCGTGCATATCATGAATGCTGGGTCTCATTTGTTTTCTGAGAATCTACTGAACCTACTGGTAACTTGTTTGCCACGTAGCAATAAAAAATATACGAAAAACCTTGATTATTCTGGTTAGTCACATTGTACTGCTATTATTTTGAACAATACTGTATATATATATATATATATATATATATATATATATATATATACACATACATACATATATATACACATACATACATACATATATATATATATATATATATATATATATATAGAACCCCTCCCAAAACACTCTTGAAAGGTTTCATGACAACTGTAAGAAATTCGTTTTTTTTTTTTTTTTTTCAGCAGGGTAATGATACTCATACTGTGGTGCACATTATTGATAGTGATGTGTCGTTCGTGAACGAATCGTTCTTTTGAACGAATCTTTTAGGTGAACGAATCATTCTCATTCACGTAATCCACTGACTCATATTTCTCGTTCAGTGAAGTTCCTCCCTCCACAGCAGCGCGGCGCTATTAGTAGCGCATGCGCAGCTCGGTGAACCGGGTAACTGAACCATTTCATCCTGTCAAAGAATTACTCAACCTCGAGCCAATAGCCTTCAAGTATGAGATGTGACAGAGTATGTGATTTGTTCAATGCAGTGAACGAATACGCCCTTCAATGAACGAGTTTCATATGAGTCTGAACTACATCTAGAGATCTTATCGTTTGTGATTGAAATGACTGAACTGATACCCATGTCGCTCTTGCACGAGTTGAATGATTTAGTACATCTCGTTCGTGAATGAAATGAACTCTTACATAGCTTATCTCGTTCATGAACTTAATGAATGAGAGTAAACCGGGTTAGTCTGCCATTTAGCATGTCAATCTCGCAAAATGCAAAGGTACAGTACTTTGCACATACGCTTGTTTTGATATTTAGCAACTCCACGTTTAATCCCCGATTTATGAATGTTAATATATAATATACAAACTGTCTGACCAAACAATTAAAATGCTAATTAGACAAGAAAACCTTGTGCTTTGACTTTATATATTGAATGCGATTATACACACGTTTTAATAAAGCCAGATCAGTTTTTGTAACAAGTGAATACGTTCGTTGACTAAACCTTGACATAACACACTCTTTTTTTGCCACCTGCTGGCATATTTTGTGTAATACGAAGAAATGATAACTGAACGAATCATTGAACGATTCTGAACGAATCATTTTGGTAAACAAACTGAAAATGAACGCATCTATATAAAATAAAAATTGCAATTAGATATTTTACCCATATCAGACTGCCCTAGTTTAAAGTGAATGTTCAGAATAGTTTGATAGATAATATCGGATACATGGTTGGAATTAAGTTTATGTTTGATCACTTTAGACAACAGAGAGAGATAGTAAGAAGGAAATTCAACAGAAAAGCAAAGCTACATGGAGCTACAACCACACATGGAGCACTTATACACACAATGACAACTGGATGACAATGAAAACAGGAACTTGGAGAATACACCGGAGTGATCACTGGAAAGTGGGAGCACAGGTAAGCAGTTTATTCTCAATAGAGTGGCCACATGCGCCGTTCATACGGGACACGTCCCGGCCAGGAGTTTAATATTGCCTAAAATGTCCAGGTTGTGTGACATTCATGAGCTATAGAGAGCAGAGCAGACAGCTCCTAATGCTTTCGATTCACTCTCTCGAACCTACTTTGGTGTCTTTTTTTGCTTGGTGTGCAGCAACGTTTCAAGTCAAACGTTTTTTTATGGGTGAAAGATCTGGACTGCAGGCCCAGATCTGCATTTCAGTACCCAGATTCTTCTTCTACGCAGCCATGATGTTGTAATTGATTCAGTATGTGGTCTGGCATTGTCATGTTGGAAAATGCAAGGTCTTCCCTGAAAAAGACAACGTCTGGATGGGAGCACATGTTGTTCTAGAACTTGGATATATGCAACCCCATCCCATCAGAGATGCTAGCTTCTGAACTGAGCGCTGATAACAACTTGGGTTGTACTTGTCCTCTTCAGTCCGGATGACATGGCATCCCAGTTTTCCAAAAAGAAATTTTGATTCGTCTAACCACAGAACAGTTTTCCACTTAACCACAGTCCATTTTAAATGAGCCTTGGCACAGAGAAAACACCTGCACTTCTGGATTAAGTTTAGAAATGGCTTTCTTTTATAGAGTTTTAGACTGCAACGGCAAATGGCACGGTGGATTGTGTTCACCGACAATGTTTTCTGAAAGTATTCCTGAGCCCATGTTGTGATTTCCATTAGAGTAGCATTCCGTCTAAGCATGTGATGTAGTGCCGTCTAAGGGCCCGAAGATCGACGTCATCCAGTATGGTTTTCCGGCCTGGACCCTTATGCACAGAAATTGTTCCAGATTCTATGCATTTTTGGATGATATTATGCACTGTAGATCATGATAACTTCAAATTATTTTCATTTTTTAATCTGAGAAAATCCTTTCTCATATTGCTCCACTATGTTTCGAAGCAGCATTGGGGGAGTTGGTGATCCTCTGCCCATCTTGACTTCTGAGAGACACTGCCACTCTGAGAGGCTCATTTTATACCCAATCATGTTGCCAATTGACCTTAAAAATTGCAAATTGGTCCTCCAGCAGTTCCTTATATGCACTTTTAACTTTTCCTGCCTCTTATTGCTACATGTCTCAACTTTTTTGGAATGTGCAGCTCTCATGAAATGCAAAATCACAATATTTGGCATGACATTTCAAAATGTCTCACTTTCAACTTTTGATATGTTATCTATATTCTATTGTGAATAAAATAAATGTTAATGAGATTTGTAAATGATTCAATTCCTTTTTTACTCACAATTTGTACAGTGTCCCAACATTTTTGGAAACGGGTTTGTACAAATATTAATATGACAAGTTGTCACATTCAAATCAACAAGTTCTCGAGTTTTGCTATTCTTTTACCTTCATACTTAAAATGTATCCACCTTTTTCCTAACGTTAAAACGGGCGCCGTCATTTGTAAATTCTATAGGTCTAGCTTCTGGTCTCATTTGCGTTTAGCTATTTTAGCTGTACAAAACAGTTTGTTTTGCTGCTTGATATTGACAATTAATGTGTCCTATCATGTTATTTTAATCTGTTATCAACGGAAGTCTCACCCATAGGCTTACTTACACATCGAGGAAAAAGGTGTGTGGGGGGGGGGGGGGGGGGGCTATATAAAATAAAATATCAGTACAAAATATTATCCAATTATTCAATAGCTGCATGATAACCTTACTGGACATACTCTGTCACACCACACAGAGAATATGTCCAGATCAGGGATAGGCAACGTGGTCCTGGAGTGATGATGTCCTGCAGAGTTTAGCTCAAACCTTGAAAAAACCAACACCTGCCTGTAGCCCTTGTAAAAATGTAGCTTGTTCAGGTGTGTTTGATTAGGGTTGGAGCTAAAATCTGCAGGACAGTGGTACCCAGAACCAACGTTACCTATCCCTTTATTAGAGTGTTGAAATTAACAATCAGTTATCACCTTCAAGATATTTAAAAGGGTTTCCATATCTGTAAGAATCTCTTCAGTTTACCAGCAATTTCACATCTGAATTTCTCCATATGTAGCACACTGCTAAACTCTGTTAGCCACATCTCAAATTTGTGTACAAACTCTTTCTTTCACATCTTCAAAATAGTATTTTCTTTGTTATTGTCATCCCATACTGGACTGCTTGAGTTTGACTGGGACTATAGGTTTCCAAACATGGAGACCAGATGAATACAGTAACAAGAATTCCATGGGGAAAATCAGTCTTAACACCCTTGAATAAAAACAAAACAAACCAGAACTTATTTTTGGGGGGGCAGAACCAAAATAAATGACCCAAAGTTCCCTCATTGGGCCTACATTTAATACATAAGGGTGACATAGAGGGGTATGTAGAATGTAACCTTGTACAAGAATAATGCTGTCTGTGCACTTTATATTGAATGAGCTGAAAGTTAAATGTGACGGATTTGTAAGTTTCAAAATTGGGACAATATTTTTAAAATAAATCTGCTCCTGAATAAATGATAAGAGAGTAATCCAAGAAATCACTCTTTTTTTCTAAACCTCTTGTTATTCTGAGGAAAATGGCATTTTCTTGTCAGAATGACATTTCAAATGATGTTTCAGGTTTTTGTAAAATGAGAAACTAATTTCACACTGATCACATTTGAATGGCCTCTCTCCAGTGTGAACTCTCATGTGAATCTTTAGGCTTGCTATAGCCCTGAAACTCTTTCCACACTGTTCACAGGTGAAAGGTTTCTCATCAGTGTGAATCCTCATGTGATTCTTTAGGTATATGTTATGTGAGAAATTCTTTCCACAGAGTTTTCAGATAAAAGGTTTCTCTCCGGTGTGAATACTCATGTGGACATTAAGGGTATTTTTCCTTGTAAATTTCTTTCCACACTGAGGGCATATGAATAGTTTCTCTTCACTGTGAATTCTCATGTGGACAGTAAGGTGATCTTTCCGTGTAAAACACTTTCCACACATTTTGCAGGTGTAAGGTTTCTCTCCAGTGTGAATTCTCATGTGGACAGTAAGGGTATTTTTCTGTGTAAATCTCTTTCCACACTGAGGGCATATGAATGGTTTCTCTTTACTGTGAATTCTCTTGTGAATTTTAAGATCTTCCTTTCGTGTGTAACTCTTCTCACACAGCTCACAGGTGTAAGGTTTCTCTCCAGTGTGAATTCTCATGTGGACATTAAGGTGATTTTTCTGTGTAAAGCACTTTCCACACATTTTGCAGGTGTAAGGTTTCTCTCCAGTGTGAATTCTCATGTGGACATTAAGGGTATTTTTCTGTTTAAATCTCTTTCCACACTGAGGGCATATGAATGGTTTCTCTTCACTGTGAATGCTCTTGTGAATCTTAAGCTCTCCAATACGTGTGAAACTCTTCTCACACAGCTCACAGGTGTAAGGTTTTTCTCCAGTGTGAATCCTCATGTGGACATTAAGGCTATTTATCTGTGTAAATCTCTTTCCACAATGAGGGCATATGAATGGTTTCTCTCCAGTGTGAATCCTCATGTGGACATTAAGGCTATTTATCTGTGTAAATCTCTTTCCACAATGAGGGCATATGAATGGTTTCTCTTCACTGTGAATTCTCTTGTGGACATTAAGGTGAATTTTCCGTGTAAAACACTTTCCACACATTTTGCAGGTGTAAGGTTTCTCTCCAGTGTGAATTCTCATGTGGACATTAAGGGTATTTTTCTGTTTAAATCTCTTTCCACACTGAGGGCATATGAATGGTTTCTCTTCACTGTGAATGCTCTTGTGAATCTTAAGCTCTCCAATACGTGTGAAACTCTTCTCACACAGCTCACAGGTGTAAGGTTTCTCTCCAGTGTGAATCCTCATGTGGACATTAAGGCTATTTATCTGTGTAAATCTCTTTCCACAATGAGGGCATATGAATGGTTTCTCTTCACTGTGAATTCTCTTGTGGACATTAAGGTGATCTTTCAGTGTAAAACACTTTCCACACACTTTGCAGGTGTAAGGTTTCTCTCCAGTGTGAATTCTCATGTGGACATTAAGGGTACTTTTCTGTTTAAATCGCTTTCCACACTGAGGGCATATGAATGGTTTCTCTTCACTGTGAATTCTCTTGTGGACATTAAGGTGATTTTTCCGTGTAAAACACTTTCCACACATTTTGCAGGTGTAAGGTTTCTCTCCAGTGTGAATTCTCATGTGGACATTAAGGGTATTTTGTTGCGTAAATCTCTTTCCACACAGTTTGCAGGTGTAAGATTTCTCTCCAGTGTGAATTCTGTTGTAATTAAGGGTTTTAGTTTGTATTTTCTGAGTCTTTTCAGTCTGTGAACAACTAATTGATTTTTCTTTAGTTTTGAAATCATGATGTTTCTCATTTTTATCTTTCTCTTCTGTTTCATTCAGTCCTTGACTCTCATCTTTCAGTGCCATCAGGTCTGAGGTAAAAAGAGACAAATACTAGTTTAATTACACAAAACAACAGACATCTAAACATTTAGACTAATGCTGTCAATCGATTAAAAAAATTATTAATTGCATATTTTCAGTAATAAATTGCATATTTATATATTTATATTGTCACAACTTCACAGTGAATCTCCAAATTAATGTAGAAACAACATAAGTCATGTCAAGTCTGCTTTAGTCAATTCTTCCACATGTACAGTACATACATACGGAGAATTTAAATTGGATTACTCTCAGACCCTTGGTGTAGACAGGTAACACTAACAGTAGAACATTAAATACAGATAAAATATTAATTTAAGCTGCAAGCAGCGATGAAAGGGCCCTCGCACCCGGGCTCAGCACCACCCGGTTGCCATAGGAGAACAGCGAACGTTGGGCCATATGCTTATAAAATGGTAAATATTTGAGCCACATTTCCTGCTGCCAACAGGTGGTGCTATGATTATAACTGAATATCGGCATGTAAATGTGTTCGGGCCAGGACTCTAATTAAACTTGTGAAGTTTGAGGCAGATTGGACATTGTATGGACAAGTTATAGTAATGTTCTAGTTTCACTGCATTTATAGCACGTTTAAAACCTTAGCTAAGTGTTGCTAGCTTTTAGAATGCTTCTAAAATGTTGCAAAGCCTATACACTTGTTGATGCTTTTTATTATGTTGCTAGGAGTCCAACCATGTCACTTCCTGTTTCCAGCAGGTGGCGCTATGACAATAACTGAATTTGGGCATGATGATGTGTTCAGAACAGGACTCTTGTCAAATGTGTGAAGTTTGGGGCAGATCGGACATTGCTTGCCTTAGATACAGCAAATTTCTTTATCACTGCATTAGTAGCATGCTTTAGCACTTAGCTAAATGTTACTAGCATGTTTTAATATGTTTCTAGCGTGTTGCCAGCCTATTTAGAACTTGTTCACACTTTTTAATATGTTCCTAGGAGTCCAAAACAGTGTTAACCATGTCACTTCTTGTTGCCAGTAGGTGGCACTACAGCTATGTGCTCAGGAAAGGACTCTTGTCAAACGTGAAGCTTGGGGCAGATGAGACATTCCTTGCCTGAGTTACAGCAACTTCCTTTTCTCAACAAAACAAGTAAATTTGTCAGGTCGCGAGGGACACACCCCTTGACGAAAACTCAAAATCTTCGCAATTTAACTTCGCAAAGGTCTTATGATGGCCCTCACCTCACCAATTAATCAAATCACAGGTCTCCACGAGGGCATCTAGCAATATAGATGAGACTTGACCTGCCTTGGCTCCGATTAAAAAAAAATTACAAATTAGGCTCCACTTCAAAAAAACAAATCAGTCTAACTGTTTGGCTAATTTCACTTGGATGAAATTAAACATTCAGCACATTTTCAAATTGTTCTTAAAATCCCAAATACTTAAAAATTAATTTATCAGCCTATGTAACCCATGTAATACTTTAATAATTGACTAAAGTATAACAGTTCTTTATTTATACAAAATAAACAAATCTTTCCTGTGAAATTCAATAATTTGAGTAAATTCTGTAAAAGTAGTAATACAATTATAATATTCCCTGCTAAAAAACAAACAAAAAACAATAGAACTCCTCCCAAAACACAATAGAAATTTTCATGGATTTAAGGGTTATAATGGGAATTATTTTAGGCTTTATTGTAAACTATAATGGGGTCTACTGGTATATGATGGATCCTATTGGTGGGATGAAATCTTTCAGATGGGAAACAATAGAACAACAGTAATTCCTATGAAAAAATTTTTTTTTGTAACTGTTCTAATGGAAACCATGCAAATTTGTGTGATGGTTTTTATTGTTTTTTTTGTTTGTTTTTTGTTTCAGCAGGATAACGATACCCATACTGTGCTGCACACTATTGAAAATATTAAGCTGAAGCTTGACATTGCAAAAGTAAAATCGCAAATCAAATCGCAATTTAAATATCTGTCGCAATTAGATATTTTCCCCAAATCCCACAGCCCTTATATTGAGTACTGAAGATGTCACTTCCACTATGCTTGTCATAATTTTTGTATTTGATGTGATAATGAACACAGCACATCTGAGATTTAATAAATAACAATATATTAAAATAATAAATGATCTTTTATTACAATTCTTCCACACTGAGCCTGTAATTGATGGTATTTTTAGGACCTTAATATGGGTACAGCAAGTGTAACACTTAGCCCATAATAATGAAAGGTCCTGATCACTCTAAACACTTTTGAGTCAATAATAGTAAGAAATATAACTTACTACACAATCTGAAATTAATGTTTATTTAGATAACATTAACACAATTGATCTTTTTCATTAATATATTTGGACAAATCAATGCTTTATTTGTGAACATAGCCATTCAATGAAATCTTTAAAAGGGTCATGACATGAGAAATTATCAACAATTATTAACAATTTGTGTGACATCATAAGGGGCACAAACATTTGCATAAAGGCCACCTCCAGGGCAAGACATGATGAATGG
Organism: Carassius auratus; assembly: GCF_003368295.1. NCBI lineage: Eukaryota > Metazoa > Chordata > Actinopteri > Cypriniformes > Cyprinidae > Carassius > Carassius auratus. The sequence goes on along the minus strand of NW_020523920.1, from coordinate 51,388 downwards.
TCATCGTCTCACCATATGCCATGCCCACTGGCATTTATTCACTTAATGGCTGACACTGACACTCTGAAAACCAGTCAGTATCTGGTGTGACCACTGTTTGCCTCACACAGTGCAACACATCTCCTTTGCATAGAGTTGATCAGGTTGTTGATTGTGGCCTGTGAAATGTTGGTCCACCCCTCTTCAATGGATGTGTGAAGCTGCTGGATATAGGCAGGAACTGGAACATGCGGTCATATACGCCGATCCAAAGGGTGACATGTCAGAAGAGTACGCTGCCCATGCTAGAACTGGGATGTTTACAGCTTCCAGGAATTTATCATGCAACATGAGGTGATGGTCGATGATGAATGGCACAACAGTGGGCCTTAGGATCTCGTCGCAGTATCTCTATGCATTTAAAATGCCATCAATAAAACACACCCGTGTTCATAGTAAATAACATACCATAACCCCACCGCCACCATGGGCCACTCGATCCACAACATAGACATGAGCAAACCGCTCACCCACAAGACACCATACACACTGTCTGCCATCTGCCCTGTACAGTGAAAACTGGGATTCATCCGTGAAGAGAACAACTCTCGAAAGTGCCAGATGCCATCAAATGTGAGCATTTGCCTACTCAAATCGGTTATGACGATGAAATGCAGTCAGGTCAAGACCCCGCTGAGAACGACAAGCATGCAGCTGAGCTTCCCCGAGACGTTTTCTGACAGTTTGTGCAGAAATTCTTTGGTTGTGCAAACCAATTGTTGCAGCAGCTGTCCAGGTGGCTGGTCTCAAATAATCTTGGAGGGGAAGATGCTGGATGTGAAGGTCCTGGGCTGGTGTGGTGACACGTGGCCTGCAGTTGTGAGGCCGGTTAGATGTACTTCCAAATTTTCTGACATGTCTTATAGTAGAGAAATGAATAATCAATTCACAGGCAACAGCTCTGTAGGACATTCCTGCAGTCAGCAAGCCAACTGCATGGTCCCTCAAAACCATCTGTGGCATTGCGCAGTGTGATAAAACTGTTTACATTTTAGAGTGGCCTTTTATTGTGGCCAGCCTAAGGCACACCTGTGCAATAATCATGCTGTCTAATCAGACTCTTGATATACCACACCTGTGAGGTGGATGTATTACCTCCACAAAGGAGAATTGCTCACAAACACAGATTTTGTAACAGACACGCCAGGTTCCACCACCAACCAATCACAGCGCACTCCCTCACCTGAGTACTAATCACTCCCACCTGACCCTCATCCACCTGCAATCACCTCCTAACTACAAATACCACACACACGCACCCAGTCAGCGTATGGTCTCGTTCACAACGAGGTTTTACCTGAATGCTTACGCTAAGGACTAACTCCCTTTCTACTAACCTCTCTCCAGCGATCTCCAGAAGCTCCCAGCCTTCCTCATATGCGTGTCCACTGCCTCCAGAGTCTTGAGCCATTCACCTACGGATCCCTTCATCACTGCCTCCAGCACCATCACATCACCCTGCACAACCTGCTCCTCTACTAATGCCTCAATAAACTGTTTCTCTGATACTTTCAGCCTCCTGTCCTGGTATTCCGTAACAGAAGACCGGACCAAGACCGATCAAGACAAGCATGAGCCTCACGAACCCCTTCCAGGACTTGGTTGACGCTTTGCGTCAAACACTCACCACTCTCCCGGCATCCCCATGACCTGCAAGCACTTCTGTCGACAACACCACCACTTCCTCACCTGCCGTGCACACCAGTCCCATGGCCAAGCCGGCGCCCTACTCTGGTTCGGCGGAGGATTGCAGCGGATTCCTGCTCCAATGCTCCCTGCTCCTGGAGATGCAACCACACTTGTACCCCACCGAACGATCTAAAGTGGTCTTCCTGATATCTCAATTACAAGGCAAAGCCCTTCAGTGGGACGATTCTATTTGGACACAGAATAACCCAGTTACCCAGTCTTATTCTAGCTTCATCGACCATTTCCAATAATTTTTTGGCAAACCCGCTTGCGACTCTTCTATTGGTGAGAAGCTTTATAATTTAAAACAAGAAAAGATGTCTGTCAATGAATATGCTCTTAAGTTCAGGACTCTTGCGGCCACTAGCGGATGGAATGAGCAGGCCTTGCTGACCACCTACCATCATGAATTTAGAACCTCGAGTGCGGTTGCATCTTGTTGCATATGAGGATACCATCGGGCTTGAATACTTCATTCAACTCTCCATCTGCTTCGCCAACCGTATGCAGTTGTGCCTCAAAGAGCACCAGGGCCAGGCGTATTCTAACTCGCCACTCTGCCGATCAATGGCCTTCAGCTCCCCAGAACCAGCAAGCGAGCTCATGCTCGTCGACTCCTATCGACTCACTGCAGCTGAACGACAAAGACGGCTGTCCCAAAATCTGTGTTCTACTGTGCATCTCCGTATGCCCCGTCCGCCCTCCTCGTCCCATGGTGAGAGCAATTCTCCCTTCAAAGTATCAAATGAAACCACTCACCACAATAGTGACACTTACTGCCGCTGACATCTCTCTTCCAATTTCCATCCTCCTCGATTCTGGGTTAGCCGGCAACTTCATCTCCGGTGCCCTCTGCCGTCAGCTGAAGCTCACTACCACAGCAATGCCGTCAGCCTACCAGGTCCACACAATAACTGGAAAACCACTGAGTTGAAGATGTATTTGTCATAGTGTGGGCCCCATTAACCCTACAAACCAGGCAACTTCATATAGAGGAGATCCATCTGCTGGTTCAGGAGGAATCCACCGCTTACGTCATCCTAAGGCGCCTGTGGTTGGAGCATTAAACTTGCAAATTTCCACAAACAAGCATCCTGGCGGCATGGTGGACAACTTGGGTACTTAGTGGACTGGGAAGGATACGGTCCAGAGGAACGCTCATGGGTCCCACTCAACAACATCCTGGATCCAAACCTACTAGACACCTACCACTCCAATCATCCCGAAAGACCAGCTCCTACAGGAAGAGGATGTTCACCACGTCGTCGGGGTCCTCTGCCCTCAGGAGCGGGCCGTGGGGAGGGGGTACTGTAACAGACCTGCCAGGTTCCACCACCAACCAATCACAGCGCACTCCCTCACCCGAGTACCAATCACTCCCACCTGATCCTCATGCACCTGCATGCAATCACCTTCTCACTACAAATACCACACACGCATCTAAGTCAGCGTCCGGTTTCGTTCACAACAAGGTCTTACCTGAATGCTTACTCTGAGGACTAACTCCCTTTTCTACTTACCTCTCTCCAGAAGCTCCCAGCCTTCATCATGTGCGTGTGTGTGTGTGTCCACTGCCTCCAGTGTCTTGAGCTATTCACCTACGGATCCCTTCATCACTGCCTCCAGCACCATCACATCACCCTGCACAACCTGCTCCTCTACTTATGCCTCAATAAACTGTGTTTCTGTTACTTTCAGCCTCCTGTCCTGGTATTCCATAACAGATTTAAACATATTTGTGAACACTATTTGATTGAAATATGCTTTTTGAGGACCAAAAAAGGCTAAGATCTTTGAATTCAGCTAATGAAAAATGGGGGCAAAAACAAATGTAGCATTTATAATTTGGTTCAGTGTAGTTATTTGTTTATTACATTGCTGTTTGCTTTGATTTTGGATTAGATTTGTTTTCTTGTTGTTAGATTAATTTTGGAGTATTTCACAACCCTTGTTTTTAGATTAGGGATATTAGTTTATGGCGTCGCATATGCCAAAAAATCACACATTTTTCTTTTTAGTCTAGAAAATGTTACATTTACATTAAATATAAAAAACTTACAAATGAGAAGAGCAAATGGAAGCAATTCAGACCTATATAAGGGCAACAGTATTCAAGTGCTGTAACAAGCCTTAAAAAAGGGACTTGCTGATGAAAAATATTTCTTTAGACGTTTTTTGAAGATGGCTGCTCGAATTGAGATTACACCAGCTTGGAACAGTCCAGGTAAAGGTCCATGAGAATGTTTTTGTGCTATTTTGGGATGATAAGACGAGGTGTCATTCATTTGCAAAACTCTGGAAGGCGTATAAGTCTGGAATAGCAAGATTAAGTTCTTTAGTGCAGAGCCAGTAGTTTTCTTGTATACAAGTGCCTTGATTTTGATGCTAGCAGCTATCGGCAGCCAGTGCAAACTGATGAAGAGAGGTGTGACATGTGCTTTCTTCAGCTCAGTTGCAGAGTCTCAATAGTACATGAGGGAAGGCCTGCTAAGAGAGCAATACAATAGTCCAGTCTGGAGAAAACAAGAGCTGTTTGGCCTGCTCTGATAGGAAGGGTCTAATCTTCCTAATGTTGTATAAAGCAAATCTGCAGGACCGAGCCATTGTAGTAATATGGTCTGTGAAGCTTAGCTGATCATCAGTCACAACTCTAAGGTTCCTGTCTGTCCTAGAAGGAGTTATGGTGGACGATCCTAGCTGTATAGAGAAGTTGAGATGAAGTGCTGGGTTGGCAAAGACCACAACTCATTCTGTCTTCACAAGGTTGAGTTTAACCCTGTAATAATATTATCTCCATATTCATCGGGAAGAAGGAGGCGGGAACCGGCGCACAATCAAATCACATTTTAATTATTCAAAATAAACACAAAACAGCGCACCAGCCCCTAGCGGACGACTGGTGCGCTCAAACAAAAACCAAAACACAACTTAAAATCCCAGGCCTGGTCCTCTCTCGTCCTTCACGGTCGTCACTCCAGTTTTATATCCTTCCATCTCCTACGTGGGACTCGAGACAGGTGGTGGGTCGCAGGTGTAGCTCATCTCCAATCACTACACCTGGCCTCACTCCATGTTCCCACGTCTCTCGGCCCCGCCCCACTCGTCACATACCCCCATCGCCCCTCGCAGGTCGGGTGGGTACCCTCGAGACTGCGCTCTACTCCTCCCCCCCCCCCCCTCCGGGGGGGGGCCGCTCACGGGGACCTGCGGGAACCTGGGGGTAGGACAGACGAGGCGAGAGAAAAGGAGATGGAAGGAGGAGCGACAGGGACGAGAGAGGAAAAAAAAAATTCCGGTTCCCAGACGCACTGCTGCTCGGCCCTCTGGAGCCGATTAACGCGTATGCATTTATCTTTTGAATATGCCCACACAACTGAAGACAAATCAGCGAGACTGTTCTTCAAGTTTTTTTATTTTACTGTTTGCTTCGTGATGAGAGGAATAAGACATAATTCACCCCAAAAAGATGTGATGTTGTTGAGGATTTGAGATTTCCTCAGAAAAAAAGAATGCAGCACTTTATTCAGCAGAGATCATAAACATGAGTAAGTCACTTTTTATGTATTTATATACTTGTACTAGTTTTCACATAATGTGTAAACATTTTACTAGTTAGACTTTTTCCAAACTATAATTCCTGATTAAATGTATAGTGTCAAGTGAAACATTATGAAGTTTCAATAACAATATACAATGCAGTCCGCCCCTGTTTGTAATTCAGCCTATTACTACCTATAATGATAAATGAACTTGGCGAATTAATTGAACAATTGTGCCAACACACACACACACACACACACATATTAACTGACTCATCACGGGGAGCTTTGGTGGATTCCTGGTTGTCCCGTAGATTATCTGCTCACGCGCTTTAATTTAGCGCACGAGCAGATAGGTTTCTTAGATTAGAAGCGTTCAGCTTTTCCACCATGTAAACATTACGACCATTACTTATTAATAGAAAATAGGGACAACCCATTCCAAAAATGCACCCAGGCGCACGGACCATTTTTCCGTCATTAAAATAGCAAAATTGGATTTGGACACGCCCTGAGTGCACTTGCGCCGTGCGCTTTACACTTTGCATTTAAATTTTTAAAATAGGGCCCTATGTGTAACATCTCGAGCTAATTCTGTTTTTAATAGTTTCTAAAATCTGTTCCCTATCATAAAAATAATTGCCGATGATCAGGGGTTGAATAATTATGACATATCTGTGTGATTAAAAATACCTATAACTCAAAAATATTACATTGTATATTGACATTAACACATTTAATATGCAAGTAAACTGTTATAGATGCAATTTTATGAAATTCTAGATCCTTAGAAAAGCTTGCATTTCTACAGTATTAGTCTCTAATAATTTTGATTGCAACTGTATCTTTAAGCTGGCAGTTATCAACATCTCAAAAATCATGTTAGAGGACCACAAGACTTAGGCTACGTTCACACTGCAGGCTGAAACGACCCAATTCCGATTTTTTTGCCCCTATGCGACCTGTATCTGATCTTTTCATGACAGTCTGAACGACAGAGATCCGAACTTTTCAAATGTGACCCAGGCCACTTGGGTATGTGGTCCTGAATCCGATACGTATCCGATCTTTTGAAATGCAACCTCCGTCTGAACGGCCAGGCCACATGTATCCGACCCGCACGTCATTGATACGCTACAAACGTCATTATTCTGCATTGCAGTAGGCGGGAACGAGAAGAGCCATTCACATCAGTATCCCACCACTCCTGACTCAGCACCCACACGTTTCTCTGTACCGACGTTTCTAACACTGCTCCACAAAACGCCATGGCCAAAACCCTTGCTCTCCTCCTCCTTTTTAATTTTCTTCTTAAAACTAGAAGTTTGTAATTGTGCTGGCTCTGTTGGGAAAATAACTTTAATATTGCAAAAAGAGCTCCGCTGTTGACTACACTGTTGTTGACATCCATGTTTAATGTTAGCTACTTCCGCAAGCAACGAGTGACGTCGTTGACCGTTGAGTACTCTTCTGCGGATGCGGGTCACTTCTGGGTCATTTCACGTCCACACAGGAGATCACAAAAGGTGGTATTCAATTGGAAATTTGAACCGCCTTGCAAAAAAAATCAAATTTTTTCGAAGCATTAAGCCCTGCAGTGTGAACGTAGACTTAGACCCAGCAGAACTGGTTTCTTACAGACATTTATGTCTTAAACATTAGAAACACTTTCCACTACACTAGGTTCAGTTTTGTAATAGCAGTTTTGTATTACATTCAAAAGATCAAGTCACAAGCCAAAAAACAACAACAAATCTCCATCCATCTTGATCTTGATGGAGGGATTCACCATCACATAATTTTTCACAATTAGGAAAATAACTGTTGCTTTCACAGAAATAGTTTTTTTTTTTGTTAATAAAATAGCTTTCTATTAAGACTACTTTTATTAATAACTGGAAATATCAACACTAGAGTTTAATGTGTTCTGTAGAGCTGGACATTTGAATAATGATCAACTGAGTTCAGCTTTGAGAATAAAAACTAACCTGTTTGTTCCTCAGTCTCTTCATGTTTGACTCTGAATGTTTCTTCAATCTTCACATCTTCTCTCTCCTCTTTAATAAACTCCATCTTTATAATATTGTGTGTCTCAGTCTCTTCATGTTTGACTCTGAATGTTTCTTCAATCTTCACGTCTTCACTCTCCTCTTTGATAAACTCCATCTTTATAAAAGTGTCACATGGACCTCAGTTTATCTGTGATTAAGATGAGAATAATTAACAGAAATAATCAGCTCTAGTTCAGTAGTCAGCACACTGCTAAGGGAGTCAGAGTTCATGGACATTAGCGTTCAAATTAATAAAATGACACAAATTGGTTTAAGACGTATGTTTAGTATTGCTTGATGAGTAGATTATATTTAATAGATTTCACTTTCAGGAAAACATTTGCAGTTGTTTAGTAAAGTTATCATTAAACAGGTTTGTGTTTGTTTTCGTCGCATTTACTCTGTTTTAAACAGCAGATGAAGTCAGCACGCGATGATTCGATCGAATCACTGAATCATTTTGCGATTCAATTGATTCATTGCTGTTTTCTCCAACACTACTAACCAGTAACCGAGTTTGTTTAAAATGATATGATTCACTTTATAGGGAGCGAAATGAGACGCACTGTTTCTCTTACTTCTGTTCGGGAGCACTTTACAAGCATTAACCATCATTAATATCACTAGTTAAAGCATTACAATGTGACACGGGTTCAGACTTGTTTTCACAGTGTAATAATATACGACTCTCTAAATGAGTTTAGTCGATTAAAAAACTTTAAACTATTAAAATCACACACCTTTCTTCAGCCGAATCACAGACGCGGGAGTGCGCACAGCCTTATGACGTCACACCACCAGAGCAAAATAAAAGTCTTTTTTCTAAAAACATATAATTTTACATTTAAAAACAAATGTAATACAGTACAGGAGAAATTGAAAAGACAGTAAAATATTTAACTGTTTAATCAACTGAATTAGCATGTCAATATAATCATCTTCAATCTCAGTTTCTCCTCAGAATGTAACAGGCAATAAATAAAAGTTCATCTTTATTTAGTATTATATTAAAAGATTACAATGATGGTAGGTTTAAAACATTTGCTTTTGATTCTCTGAATGGCAATCTTTACTTAATTAAAATATCATCTTCTAAATCAGTGGTTCCCAACCTTTTTCAACTCGCGGCCCACACAACCAAACACATATGTTTGCGCGGCCCACTGCAAAAAAATTCACTGATCCGCTATTGTTGGGTTAATAACTTAGTACTCAGAAGATAGATTGTTATAAATGCACACACATGCAGTATATATTTATATATTTTTTACTGTAGGCCTATATATTTACATGTGTATACACGTTTTTATATTTACATTCTTATATTTTATATATAAATATATTTAATATATAAACATAACATATTTTTCTTAAACATATACATGCTAGTGTTTGTATTTATATCCATTTACATTTAGTTGTTTAGCAGACACTTTTATCCAAAGTGACTCACAAATGATGACAAATGAAGCAATCAAATCTAACAAAACAGCAATTATAGATAAGTGCTATAACAAGTCTCAGTTAGCTTAAACGCAGTTCACGTAGCAAGTTTTATTAAATAATAAAAAAGAAAACGGGTAGAATAGAGCAAGCTAGTGTTAGAGGCCTTTTTGCTTTTGTTAATTGCATAATAAATAAAAAAAAAATAGATAGAATGCAAAAAGAATAGAACAGCTAGTGTTATTTATTTAAGTAAGTAAATTAATAGAGTTTAAGTCTAAATGGGGCACTTTTTTAAAGAATAGAATTGGAATAGTGAGTGTTAAAGTTAGAGGGTCAAATAAAGATGGAAAAGATGGGTTTTAAGCCAATTCTTGAAGATGGCTAAGGACTCAGCTGCTCGAATTGAGTTGGGGAGGTCATTCCACCAGGAGAGAACATTTAATTTAAAAATCAGTTAAAGTGATTTTGTGCTTCTTCTATCTTCAATCTTCAATCAAGATCTGTATACTACTCATCAATATATATATATATATATATATATATATATATATATATATATATATATATATATATATATTATAATAATACATTATAGTTCTAATGCCCACAAAGTTTGCATTTATTTGATCAAAATACAGTGTAATAGTAATTTACAGTTATAGTGTAATTTAAAATACCTGTTTTCTATTTATATATATATATATATATATATATATATATATAAAATCTAAAAATAGATGCAGAATTATTTTTATAGTCTCAATAAAAAATGTTTACTAAACTTGGGCTATTGTTCTTTACTTAGAAAATATATATATTTTTAAATCAACCCTTTCACGCGTTAATTACAAATATTTTAACTGACCCCTTGTTTCCATGGCGACACGTCATGATTGTCACATGACACACCGCAGCCATTAACAGATGTATCAGTATTCGTTTTATTTAGTTTTTCATTTTTTTATTAAAATATATAATATAAACAAACTTGCTTACCATGTCATCTATCTGATATTCCGATTCTTCATTTAAAAACCTTTATAAATGATCTTGATCTATAACGAGAGCTCTGCAGTTCAGAGTCCTGTCAGCCGGATTTAACGTAACGTTACAGCAATTGAATTCCCCAGTTTCTCCCGAAATACATGAAAGTAAGTGGCTGTTGAACTGGGCGAAGAATAGAGTAAACTTTATTGTTCTGCTATGTGTGTCTGATATATGAATTAAACACATCGGCAAATTACATTTGATTAGATAGTTTTTGCGGCTTCCATAGACATCAGTGTGTTTTTGACAAACTACCAATGTATTGTTTTACTAGTGATTATGTATATTTAAATTAATGAAACCTAAAATAAACATTATGGGGTTGAAAACACTGCATATTGTGATATATGACAAGTGCTGAGAGCGTCTGTCTCTGGCTCAGTGCCAGCCAACGCACGACAATTCTGTGACGTCACTAAACATTCTAAATCATACTCTCAGGAGCACAGAAATAAGAATCCAATATAATGTGCAATAATGCTAAAAATGTTAAAATGTAATTTACATTTTAAATTATTTTTGTTAAAATATATCTGCCGACATTTGGACTGCCAACCAATCAGCAAACAGCAACTGACTGTGACCCCAGCAGTCTATGATATAAACAGATCATTTTTGATTGCACATTGCTAGCTATCAATATGTTGCAGAGCTCCTTTCTTAATTTTTTTTTTTAGCAAAAAACCTCGGCTTGATGGACAGCCGGACACAAGGCCTAAGGTTACAACTGATGAGGATGTTTCTCCCTCCCCGGGCCCAACATCAACAGACAGTGTTCCCAGATTGGAAATGTCCAAGCATCGTACCAGAAGTTCAAAATTATCGTATTTGGAAGAAAATTATTACATTTAACAATTAACTACATTTAGACACGACCTGCAAATTACCACTAGGAGCAGGGCCGGATTGGGACTCATTTTCAGCACTGGAGTTTCATGACCTAGACCGGCCCACTTCAGTTCACAACTGACACTATTAAAATAATGTATTTAAAATCTCAGAATATAATTCCCTACAGCCTTGTCTTCATACAATTCATTGTATTTTTTAAAACATCATCATTTCCAATTCAGTGCAAAAACAATAGCCTAAGTTTTGCTTCACAGTGAAGATTTATAAAAACAAATATATAAAAACAATATAAAATAAAGAGATTAAAATCAATGTATTGCACTTTCTAACGACAGTATCATCTCAGTTTCATTAATGTATTGCTGAATCATCAGGTATCATTAATTATCTCAGGGCATTTTTCATTGAGCAGGGCTCTTCATTCATTAGCTGAAGAGTTCCAAAGTTTCATTGTCATTAATATCAGCACAGCTCAGCACAGGTCTTCCAGTCCAACCTCAGTGACTGTCCTCACAAATACTCTACGACATAAATAGACAAGAAGCTGTTATAGCTATCAAGGGGGAAACAGCTCCATATTAATGTTTATGTGTTAAGAATGTGATGTCATTAATGTCCCTTTTGTATGGAAGCATATGGGTAGCAATATTCAATTTGGAATGTAATATGAAAAATGACAATGCATTTCTCCAATACATTTGTGCAACATTTGGTGCAAAATGGAAATGAAAATACACTTATGGTTGCATTTTCATTCAGTGTCCCGCAATGAATGTAGCAAAATTCAATATGCACATTGAAAATTCTGAGCCGATTCACGTTTCCGCCCTCTCCTGCCACGTCAATCACTGCATGAACAAGCCAGGGCTTGCAGAAGGTCATGAGACGCAAGACTCAAGAGGATTCAAAGAGAGAGAACATGGACAAGACAGTTGGTCCGTGTACGCCTTGATTATAAAAATGATTACATTACAAATAGGTTTATGGCTTCAATATTTCATTTGCACATCTGTCTCATTGGATAAAAGTGAAGTGAAAATCAAAAGCAATAATAGACTGAACAGTTCCATGATAATATATCTGTAACATTTACCACTCTTGTCTTTAAAGTCAAAAGGCACTTACTTTTGTCCTTATAGTGTATCGATTGGAATCCCAGCTTCTGACATTAACACAGAGATCAGAGGTATTCCGTTTGTTTCTTGTTTTCCACAGGATCGTTCCTGTTCTCGGAAGGTTCTGTTTCAGAGACGGTGGAACATCGTCTGAGTGAATGTCAGTGGTTTCACGGTTCACTCTCCCGTCTTAAGGCAGCCCAGCTGGTGCAGGCGGCAGGCATGGCCTTCCATGGAGTGTAGCTTGTGAGGCAGAGTTGGACACCTTCAACTTACAGGGCAAAGCAAAGGTAAATGCCAATGTGGGTGATTTATTTACACTCTTTAAAAGTTTGACGCCAGTTTCAAAGTTTGAAACCATTAGTTTTTTTTTGATCATCAATGCTCCATTTACTTTTTTACATAAGGTTTTGTTCAATTAAAAATATGCATTAATGTATATATACAATTTCATATATATATATATATATATATATATATATATATATATATATATATATATATATACACCATATTTCCGGACTATAAGTCACACTTATAACCAAGTCCCTCACACCACAATCACAAAAAATCTTAGTAGAGCATGCATTAGAAGAGCTGCATCGTCGTCAGATAAGAGTGGTGTGTATGACAATGAATGGTCATGCATCTAATGTCAGTTTGTGCACTCAACTTGGGTGCGATCTAAAAGCAGACCCCTGTGAGCCCTTGAAGACCCATTTCTCACATCCAGTAACCCATGACAATGTTTTTGTTATGATGGATGCTTGCCACATGCTGAAGCTGACACGCAATATGTTGCATGTACGTGCTAATTGTTGCATACATTATTGCGCATATTTGCTCTGGTTGACCTGGTCAAAGTGCTTTTTATATATTTTGATTGTATTTAAATAATTTTGCAGAACATGGTGCTTTACATTTGACGTGTGCAGTGAAAAAAAATCTGATTCTGCAGGCATACAGCCCAATTAGAAGCACTTCTGGCACAAGTGGACTACATGCTGCCAACAGAGTCACAGATAAGCATGTGAACTTTGCTAATCAGAAGATGAAGGTATATTTGTATGATGATTAATGTATAGAGGGGCGCAATAGTAATGGGCTCTAGGGCATTATTGTGTTTTTATACTTTTTGATGATGTTTTTATCTTGTAGTGCTAATTTGTACTTCATTTCTCCTTATAAACTCAATCAAGGTCTCCCTGGATGCCCAGACTTTGAGTAGCTCTGTTGCAGTGGCATGTTACAGGAGGTGGGCTATCCAGAGTTCAGAGATTGTGAGGCTACTTCAGAATTCATTAAGGTAATGCAGCTAGGGATTTGCATCATTTGACCAAAATGATTTCTAACATTTGAGTGATTAATTGGTTTAACCCCTTTAACCCTTTAACACCCACCCTACCTTTGTGGTTGGTCTGCTGGTCAGCAACCCCAAAACGAGGGTAGTTGTTAAAAGGTGAATGCCACCAGGATTAACCCTTTATCTTTTTCTTATCAAATTCAACAATATGTAAGAACTTGGATAAAACTGTTTATACCTACCTCATACTTACCTCAGAAGCACCCTTATTGTCACATGTCAGATTTACATGTTTAAAGCAGTGCATCAGTTTAATTTTAAAAAGCATAGCCACAGAGGAAATGGAGAGAAATTAAACTATGCCTCATACTTTGGTGTTTGCTATCTGATACCTGTTGACACTCAGTTATAGTGATGATTTCAGTGCTTCCGGTTAATTTAGATATTTGTTTATAGATAACAGACAGGCTGTTTGACATCTTGAACAGCCGCAATCTCAGAGCCAAAGGGTTCAAAGCCCCCCTTGGTTCTAGGAATTGGACAAGCACCAGGGAGTTCTTGTCAAAAGCCAGGGGGTACTTGCTCATTTTGAAGATGGAAGATGGCAAACCCCTTTACCGAACAAAGAAGTCTTAGTGTATTAGTGATGCACTGACACCATTTGTAGTCGTCAATACCCGGTACAAATTCTTTATTATAATTAAATTATCAGAATGAGGTGGCTGATTTAGAAAATATGGTTTTATTTTATTCTTCGTTTGATGTATACAAGTAGTCAATTTACGAATCATTAAATTAAGGTAAAACTCTACCGGTTTCAGTGCATCCCTCAAGTCCATGATATAAGTTCATGAGATGCTCTGTTCTCTTGTATATCTATCTTCTGCATCGAGTTCATAAGATGCTCTGTCCTGTAAGATGTTCGGTCCTGTCTGCATCAAGTTCATAAGATGCTCTTTTCTGTCTGCGTCAAGTTCATAAAGTGGTTCGTATTATTAATATGATACTATCTTGCTCCAATGTGTTTGCTGTCTGCAAATTTGTTTCAGTTCCAATTCTCTTGTATTCAGTTTTTTTCTCCCCAGATGCCGGTGTTAAAATGGTATGTATTGGATGGTCTGCATGTTATGTTGTGAATTGATTCCAGAAGATTAGTGTCCTAAAAGTAATTTTAAGTATCCTAAACCTCACCCTGATTATACTTTTAAGGTCAGGGATGCAAACTAGTCAGCTTTACACCCAATTATGGCAATTAAGTTAATTGTGTGAAATGTGGATTTGTGTCTGTCCTGAGAAGTGCTGCTCTGGGAGCATTCACCATTTTCATGCTGTACCGTTAGTTTGCATCCCTGCTTTCTTGTGTCCTGTTTTGGGAGGATCATCATAGTAATACAGTATTTGCTTTTGAAGATTCCTTTCTGTCCTGGGCTTCATCATAAACATTGACACATTGATGTCGATGGTTCCTGTGCTGCTTGAAGGACAGCGATATGTCCTGACCTACAGGTTCAGCCAGGACCACTTGGAGCTTCTCTTCAACTTCATCAGAGCATCCGGTAGGGTTCATCATTAATATTTACCAGCCGCTACACTAAGTGACACAAAGTGCCAGGAAATGCTTGTATTGTTTTCAGTTTGTCGGTCCATATGTTTTTATTTTTTGTAAAATATGTTTTCTGAAGACATGCACAGTAACCCTAACCCTAAGACATACACAGTACCTGGAAGTGTCACAAACCATTTTGAGTATTTAGAATCAATTTATCTGTTTGCCGAATTTATCACCACTGATACAGTCTGAATTGTATGATAATGTCTTCAACTTAATTTATATGGAAAGATCATTCAGGGGTGGTTAGTTCTAATTTTCTTTTTCTTTTTTAAAGCATAAAACATTTTTAAAGCATGTATTTAATATCTGTGATCTATTCTCATATATCTTTTTTTTTTTTTTAAGGTGGCTGGAATAACAACCCTAATGCCAGCCAGTTCAAGTACATCTTTAGGAAGCTGATGGCCCGGTGTGGGGTTGTTAAACCATGCAGAGGCAATGCGACGGCACAGGATGACCCAGAGTCCCTACCAGCTGTCATTGACACCTCTACAAGCCTGTCAGCTGTAGATATGTCCTCTGCAGCAGGAGGAGAAGATCTTCCATCCCCATTTGCTGACATTCCTGCCCTAGTACATGACCACAGCTACCTTCCCATCCACTTTGATGTTCTTGTGGACAACGCTCTCGTGTAAATTTCAGGTAAAGGCTGACTGAAAGTCGATTTTGCCTATAACCGATGGTGCCAATAGTCAAATTCTGGGGGAAAACAATCTCGCGATACTCCATAAAGAGAAATCTTCCCATAATTTCCACATCCTTATTAATGATTATTATTATAAGTTATGATATTATTATACTAACTCAAATTTCAGGATTTGTTGTGCGACGGGCTCTGAAGAAGCTATCGTGTGATGTCTGCCGTGCCAGCCTAGTGACAGACGCTGCATCTGCCTTCAAGGACCAGAGCTACCACCTGCTGACCTTAAAAAAAAATTCGAGGTCTGGTGATTCCATCAGAAGGCACAGTGAGGGTCGTCAGGCCAGCAGAGTGGGTCATTCGTCAGGCATCAGCAAGTTCCAGACGATCACAGCCCATCAAACTGCTAGAGGTCGTGTACACCGTACGGAAGAGGATAGGGTCAGAGGATGTGTTTGTGCTCAGGGAGCACATAGTAAACATAAATTGACCATTTCAAATAAACATACTTGTACTTCAGTAAACATAAACCATCTTAATTAACCTTAACAGTACTCCAGTACAGTATCCTTCATTCAGAATGTAAAGTGCAATTTGACTTAGGTCAGCTATCTATTCTTGGATTTTGAGGTTCTTCTGTAAAAAGATAAGCCTGTCAACATTCTCTGCAGCAAGGCGAGAGCGTTTTGCACTTACAATGTCCCCGGCAGTGGAGCAAATTCTCTCACTCGCAACGGAGGTTCCTGGGACACAGAGGTGTTGTTGTGCAGCTTTTGCTACATGGGGGAACTTGCATTCATCCACATGAATACTGTCTGCTAACTTGTATTTGGTGACTTCCTCCTCAATGATCTGGGGAAATGGCTTACCCTGCTTTTCCTCAGTTTTGAAAAGCTCCCCAAATACCTCTGACATTGCTGTCTTCTTCTTGGGAGGGGGATAGGATGGATTGTGTTCATCTGTGGAGGGCACAGGATTCTCCACTAGACCCTTTGCATCAAAGAGAATGATCCTTTAGTATAATTATTACACATATAAGCACACACAGCTCAGAACCACAACCACCTCTAGTGTAACATATG
The DNA here is from genome assembly GCF_003368295.1 of Carassius auratus. Taxonomy (NCBI): domain Eukaryota; kingdom Metazoa; phylum Chordata; class Actinopteri; order Cypriniformes; family Cyprinidae; genus Carassius; species Carassius auratus. Next base: position 34,973 of record NW_020523920.1, on the reverse strand, counting down.
ACAAATGTTAAATTATTTTGATCAGTGAAAAGGACACAATTTATAAGAAGCATCTAAATAGATAAAACAATCAAAATAACAAACGATAAAAATAAAAAAAAATCAAATAGTACCTGCTGTTCATGCTCCAGAATTTCATGGATGATGTTCCTGTAGAGCTTATCGCGAGAGTCTTCAAGGTAAGGCAGGGATTTAAACCTGGGGTCAAGGGCTGTGGCAATTTGGAGGCAATCATGAAGATTGGGGTCAGTGTACCTCTTTGCCAGGTCATTTATAATGGCTGCTTTAGCTTCTTTGACTGTCGCACTGTCCTGGTCTCCTGGTGACATGGATTTGAGAATCATCGCTTTCAGAGGAAGGATCATTGATATAGTGGGGGTTGTTTCACTGCTCATGAGAGCTGTCACTGTTTTCAGTGGTGTGAGGACCTGAATCAGTTCTTCTGCAAGTTTCTGTTCACTGTCATTCAACATGGTTACGTTCTTGACAGACAGCTTAAAACTTTTGTCCAGTAAGGCAGAATAGATGGCGGGCTGCTGTTCTGTGTATCTTTCCAACATGTCATGTACTGTATTCCACCGAGTTGTGACATCATGAATTAACTTGTGTCTGGGCAAGTTTAACATCTCCTGCTTCACAGTCAAAACATGGTGGGCTTTGGTGCTTTTGTGAAAAAATGTCACTATTTTTCTAACCCTCGCCAGGAGGCGGGACACTGTGTTGATTGACACTGCTTTCTTGGCTGCTAGGTTTACAACGTGCGCAAAACAACTTATCTGTGGCCCCAGCCCATCAGCTTCATGGACTGCATTCACAATATTCGGAGCGTTATCTGTAGTGACTGGGAGTAACATATTTGGCCTCCTCAACTTCCACGTATTCACTGCGTTTGTCAACTCTTCTGCCAAATGAGCGCTTGTATGACCTTCATACAGGGGACGCGTTTGGAGTACAACGCTTTTCATTTCCCAATCCGACATGTAGTGAACAGTTACAGTGAGGTAACTCATGGTTGCCCGCGAGGTCCAACCATCTGTGGTCAGAGCAAGGCTCTGTGCTTTAGCCAATTCGTTCACAATACTGTTGAACGTCTTTTCATAGAGGTCGGGAATTATCTCGGTGCTGAAAAAAGTGCGAGACGGTAGTCTGTAACGCGGATCGATAGTTTTTATAAGATGACAAAAGCCCGCGTCTCCAATCACCGAAAACGGCTGCAAATCTTTCGCAATGAACACCCCCACTGCCTTTGTTATTTTTATGTGTCTCTCGGAACTAGTTGGGTATGTGTGCTGGAAGGATTCAGCGAGGGACTGTTGTTTTTTGGAGGACTTTATTACCTGCTCTGCTATCCTGCCTTCAGACAGTGATTGCTGGGTGATGTCGCCGCAGATGTGCAGTCATGTTGGAAGTGTTACCGTTTGAGTAGGCTACACGTGTAAAACAATGCTTGCAGACAGTCATTTTTTTGTTTACCGCTTTTTCTTCCTCTGCGTTATAGTCGACGGCAAAACCGAAATGTCTCCACACTACGGATTTGAAAGACGCCGGCGCTTCCTTGTACTGTAGCCTCACTTCACCGCTGCTCGCCATGTTAAAGTGTGGATTGGAATAATTGTTCAGCGCCCCCTAAATATTTACTCGCGGGGAGGAGTTTCCTCCTCTCAGCTCGTACACCAGGCACACACAAACAGTAAATTCGGAGAGAAATAAGACACATTTAAATTATTTAAACGTAAAACCGGAAAAAAACGCAATTCACAAGCGCGTATTGAACCGTGGATGTCGTACCGAACGGTTCAATATTATATTGAGAATTGTGACATCCCTAGTTTGTACTAAACCCAGAGCAGCCCTGAATGAATCGACAGATTGACCCTGCTCATATTCCAACCCCACCCCCCTCTCTGTTTCTCTCTGTAAAGATAATTTTTACAACAATATATTTTAATATAAATAATATAATTACCTTATTAAATGTTTCTGTAGTTTTTGTCAAATATTTGGAGGTAGATGTGCACACTGGTGGTGTTTGAGGAGATTCATCCTTCTATGTAAAGTGCTTTGAGTGCCCAGAAAAGTGCTATATAAATGTAAGGAATTATTAGTTATTAATAATTAAATATAACCAGTTTCCTCAGTCGATCACAATATTGTAGACTGCATTTAAAAAGCTTTGCACATGCTGTTTAATGCTGATCATGTACTGTGTGTATCTTTACACAAAAACTACATGATGTTAATAGCCTAGAAATGAAAAACACAGGAATTCATAGTGAGTCCAGCTGCAATATCATTAATGAAATCATTGTGATGTTGTTATAATGATTATTAATTTTGATTAATATAAAGTTTTTTGAGGGGACCATGTCATATTCTGGTCTGTGATAAACATAACTATACTTTGAGATTTTGTTGTACAAGGTAAACCTCACACACTCACACCCAAACATTCATATGTATTAACAAAAACAAACCACTTTTTAAAAATGTGTGTGTTTTCTGCATCAGTGTGTGTAATGTGCATTATAGAACAAAATGTCATTGTACTCACTTTTCATATTATTCACTTTACTTCAAGTTGTACTACATATACTTTTTAATATAACATATCACTTTTACTATATTTTTACTGTGCACTGTATCAGTGCATAATATTTTAATTTTCACTGGATCCATGAAGGCTCATCAGTTACATGTGTTATTATTTGTTGTGGAGTTTATCTGTAGATTATGGAGTGCTATCAAATGAAAAGCAGACTACAAGTGTGACACTTTTTGATGTTTTATTCAATTTTCTCAGTAATAGCAAATTATTCGTGCTTAAAGATGTATTACTTAGATTTTTTTCCCAGTATTTCAAAGGGGATGAGCTGTGTTTTGACCTGAGACACAAGAAAGAAAAAGAGTGGAATTTGAACTCAGATAAAGCAATAAAACAACTGCATTTAATTGAATGTACATTCAAATTACATTACATGCATATGTCACAGTTATACTAAATTAACATTAAAATTGTAAACCGAAAATAATCAACGAAATCAACAAGTGAGACAAATGTGAGCTTTCACAATTCCTTACGAAAATTAATAATTTTCCAAACCTAACTAAATAACTGGAGGCAAAGTTTTTTTTTAACTGCACGTGGATCACAAACCTGAAATCGGTTGATAAATGTGAACGTTATCGTGTTTTTATTCAGAATAAACCGCAGCTCCCCGTTTACTTCCATGTATTTTTAAGACAGTCTTGCCCTCACTAACATGGCGGACGCGTTGACGTATCGCAGCAACGGCTCAGAGCGGCCAATGAGGCGTCGCTACTGCCTATTGGCACGAATGAGCCGTGGAGCCGCCATCTTGGACCGGTCGCCAGCTCCACTCATTGTAAATTGTTTGCCAGGTGCAATGAGCTGTCAGCGCATTAAATTAATCATATCTCACTGAATACCTAACTGATTTTGACGCGGGTTTTTTTGCAGCAAAGGTCATTCATGCAGCTATGATACAGGACACATGGTTCAGCGTATTTTAATATTCATAATAGGATTTACAGTAACATATTATATTCTGATATAAGATATAAGTGACCAGACGCCCAAAATCTAAATATGTGAGGTAGGATATTCATAAATCACACTATAAATATGATAAAGAAGCAGAAACAGATAGTTGCAGTAAAATAAGATATTTTAATAAAAATAAACAAATTATTATAATTTGTGAAATATACACTCTATCTGTTTCTCTCTATCTCTCCATCTCTCTCTCTCCATCTCACACACACACACTCTTCTCCCTCCCTCCCTCTCCATATCACACACACACACACACACACACACACTCTTCTCCCTCCCTCTCTCACACACACACACACACACACTCTTTTCTCTCTCTTTCTCTCTCTCTCTCTCTCTCTCTCTCTCTCTCATACAATCCCACACACACACACACACACTAAAACCCCTGAAAGAGGACTGTTTTGCAGAGCTTCTTTCTCGTGCTCCCTTTCTGTAGTTCAAGAGAGGAGAGTTTGGCAACATGGTGGAGCCTAATCTTTAGAAACACAGACACAACCAGTGACAACATATCAGACTGATGGTTGTCGATGCCAAACTGGGTCTCCTCAATGTGCTCCCCAGGAAGGAAAACATCATATTGTCCTAATCTCCTCCCGCACAATGTGTGTGACACCAGGGGCGTAGCAAGCTTTTCAAAAGTGCGGGGGATGGATGTGGTTTGTTTATAAACAATAAAAACGATGAATACATTGATGGAGGGGTACAAAATGCAGGGCTTAAAGTTCTCCGGCACCGTGCCGGATTTCCGGCTTGCAGCGTTTGGCTGGGAAAAAAAATAATCCTACATTTTAAAAAATATAAAAATCATGGCCACATCCTCACATACACCCTAATCAAAACATTTTAAAAGAAAACACACCAGACACACATGGAAATAAGCACCACCCACGACACAACACACACACACACATGGCCTCTCTTCCTTCATAGACCTCTTTCTGAAACTGATGCCTCCAGCAACTTCCTCTCCTAAAGTGGTAATAATGGGCAGCGGTAAAGGAATAGGGACAAACAGTTACAGCTGTGGCACTGAAAAAAACCTCAGTGAATATTGAAAAGTAATATCATGAAATAAACGCAAACAATATCTAATGGGCTACTGTTGTTTAATGTCAAAATTTTTCAACTTTCAGCTTTCAACTTCACTTATATGATTTCTCTTGAAAAAGGTGTCAATCTTCTCCTGCCTCTTTCTTTTTTGCATTTTAATGATACTGCGTGACAAAAAGACAGCGGTAAGCTTGATAGTGACATGGGTCTGACAGGACTGTGACTGAGACTGCTAAATTTTGCTTACTTGCGCCCTGAAAAGGGGAGAGCCCACAAAAAGCTTTTTCTCTAGTGGTATAAATAATTTAACAATTTACTGTTTTTAAACATTAAAATAATATAAACTTTTCTTTATATTATTACGTCAGCAGTCCAGCCGACCCCTTGTCCTCTTCCTTGCCCACACGAACTCACTACACTGGTGCCGAAACCCGGGAAGGAAAAAGGACCGTCGCCGCCGCCATGCAAAGCCCGTCCTCCATGCCGCTTGCGGACATCATTTCTTCCCTTGCGGTCCTCCACCGCGAGCAACACCAGGCGCTGCTGGACCTGAGGACCGATCAGGAGCGACGGTTCCAGGCTATCGACCAGACCCAGCAGGAGGACCGCGAGAGGTTCCGGGGCTGGATTGATCGGGAGGTTCGCGCCGAGGCCGCCGGGGCGTCCGCCGCCCCCGTGCACCTGCCACTGCACAAGATGGGGGCCCAGGATGATCCGGAGGCCTTCCTAGAGCTCTTCGAGAAGGCGGCCGAGGCCTGCGGGTGGCCCCGCGAGCAGTGGCCGGTGCGCCTCATTCCACTGCTCTCCGGCGAGGCCCAGGTGGCCGCACAACAACTTCCGGTGGCGAATCTCCTGGTCTTCAACGACCTGAAGAGGGCCATCATCCAGCGGGTCGGGAAGCATAGTGTGGAAGTTGCGGTTAGTCCCCGCCTCCGGCATCCAATAATTTTGGGGACGAATTGGCCCACGTTTACGGTTTTATTGGGGTCGTTATGTGCGGATGCCTCTTGGGGAAATAAGGCATGGAAGGAGACCGCGCAGGTTCAGGTGGGGGAAACTGAGCCAGGACTGCTGAGGTCTGCTTCAGGGGAACCGAGTGGAATCGGGAGACTAATTCTCTTGGAGCACGATGACTTTCCTCTGGAGCAGTCTCAGGATGAGACGCTAAAACATGCGTTTCAACAGGTCCGCACCATCGATGGCCAGTCTCTCCAACCTGCCCTCCCGCTCTCCTATCCATATTTTGCCATTTTAAAAGACCGGTTGTATCGAGTGACCCAAGATGCTCAGACAAAAGTAAATACAACCCAGTTGTTAATTCCAAAGAGCCGCAGGGAATTGCTTTTCCATTCGGCTCATTCTAATCCTATGGAGGGCCATTTGGGACAGGCAGCAACACTAAATCGCCTCATGACCCGATTCTTCTGGCCGGGCATTCATGACAACGTGCGCAGGTGGTGCGCCAAAAAGTGTTGCGGATGCCCTGTTTCGTCTTATCTCCCAGGTGGGGGTTCCGAAAGAAATCCTTGCTGATCAGGGCACGGCGTTTATGTCACGTACGTTACGCAAACTATACGGATTGTTGGGCATTAAATCGATTCGAACTAGCGTCTATCACCCACAAACTGACGGCCTGGTCGAACGATTTAATCGCGCTCTTAAATCCATGATCCGGAAGTTCGTTCAGGAAGACGCCAAAAATTGGGATAGGTGGCTAGAGCCCTTGTTATTCGCCTTGCGAGAGGTCCCACAAGCCTCCACGGGGTTTTCCCCCTTCAAGCTTCTCTATGGACGCCAGCCCCGGGGGGTGCTTGACATTCTGAGACCATCTCAGGGCAAAAACGAAATTCAATACGTACTGGACTTGAGAACAAAACTCCACACATTGGGGCGGCTATCAATGGAAAATTTGTTGCAAGCCCAGGACCGCCAGAGCCAGCTGTATGACAGGGGAACTAGGTTACGCAAATTTGCACCAGGAGAGAAAGTACTTGTATTACTCCCAACGTTGAGCTCTAAATTATTGGCTAAGTGGCAGGGGCCGTTTGAGTTCGCACGCCAAGTCGGGGATCTCGATTATGAGGTAATACGGTCCGATAGGAACGGGGCTCATCAGGTTTACCACCTCAATCTCCTCAAAAAATGGAATGAGGCGGAATCAGTGATGTTGGCAACGGTGATTGGGGGGGAGGATGATCTCGGTCCAGAGGCGAACGTCAAACCACAATCCCTCGCCCTGGCTCCAGGTGGAGATCACCTCTCGCCGTGCCAACTCACTGATTTAACGAAGTTACAGGCAGAGTTTGCCGACGTCTTTTCGCCCCTACCGGGCCGTACTAACCTAATTCAGCACCATATCGAGACTGAGCCTGGTGTGGTAGTTCGCAGCCGGCCGTACCACTTACCGCTTCGACGCGTATCCAATGCCGCGGGTTGACGAGTTGCTTGATCGGTTAGGCACGGCTCGCTTTTATTCGACATTGGACTTAACGAAGGGTTATTGGCAGATCCCCTTGTCTCCATTATCCCGAGAAAAAACAGCTTTCACAATGCCGTTTGGTTTACACCAATTTGTTACCCTTCCGTTTGGCTTGTTCGGGGCACCTGCGACCTTTCAGCGCCTCATGGATAGAATTCTGCGGCCCCATGCTGCATATGCGGCTGCCTACCTGGATGATATCATTATATTCAGTAATGATTGGCAGCGGCATATGCAGCATCTGAGGGCTGTTCTGAGGTCAACCCAAAGAAGTGTGCGATTGGGCGTGTGGAGGTAAGGTATCTGGGCTTCCACTTGGGGCATGGACAGGTGCATCCCCAAATTGATAAGACAGCCGCTATTGCGACCTGCCCACGTCCCAAGACCAAAAAGGAGGTGAGGCAGTTCTTGGGGCTGGCGGGATATTATAGGCGTTTTATTCCTAATTATTCGGACCTCACCAGCCCCTTGACTGACCTTACTAAAAAGGAGGTGCCAGATACGGTCCAGTGGACGGAGCCGTGTCAGCAGGCTTTTACCCAGGTCAAGGCTGCTCTATGTGGCGGGCCTTTATTACACTCCTGATTTTTCTCTCCCTTTTCTGTTGCAGACAGACGCGTCTGGGGGCGGTCCTGTCCCAGGACATAGAGGGGGAGGAAAGGCCGGTGCTGTACATTAGCCGCAAGTTCTCAAAGAGAGAGGCTAGGTACAGATTTATTCAAAATTGAAGGCATACTGAACCAGCATGGCTACCACAGCATCTTGCAGCGGCATGCTGTTCCATCCGGTTTGCGTTTAGTTGGACCATTTATTTTTCAACAGGATAATGACCCCAAACACACCTCCAAGCTGTGTGTTACATCTTGAGACATATAGTGTGTGTGTCTTGCTTTGCTGGTCCCCTCGTTCTCTCTCTTTCACAGGATTGGATCCTACCAAAGTGATCTCCAGATCTGATTGGTGCAAATGGGACCAAGGAGCAGCAATAAAAAGATCTGCTGTGCCCGAGGGGGGAGCTCTGCTCATCTTGTGATTTCCTGTTGTTCCATTGTACATGTGCTGTTGTGTGTTTGCTACAGAGTGTTGATGCTCTTAGTTTGCCTGGTGCTCTGCCTATTGTGTGCAGTGTGGATTGAGATGATAAGGTGTTGTCAATCTCATTTTCCATTTTGTAAAGTTTTGTAAATACCCTTTTCTACACTTTGAAGCTGTAGGGGGTGAGTGCCATTTTTCTTTTACAAATATTGGTTTTGTTTGGGTATTTTTTTTTTTTTTTTTTTGCTCACCCCTGAAGTTGTGCTTTTACTCTGTGGCTCTGTAAATAAATGTACAAAGGATCTTTTGATTGCTGATTTCAGTTTGTTGCGGACTTAACAATTGGCGGCTCGTCCCGGATCCTGTAAAACTAGATCATTTGATTAGGCCTGAGTCATCGTGTTTGATCTAGATGCAAGCGCATGAGCATTGGCTGTTGTGTTTGCGGGTGATAGAGCTGAAGATTCCAAGATTACATAGTCATGATAGACCTAGCTCTTTTATCTCCGCTCAGCCCACAGTAGATGTTACTTCTACCCTCTCTAAAGTTTCAACACCTTACTTCATCAGTATTTGTTGCTAGCAAGGATGTTACGTTGGCGACTCCTTTCACGGAATCTGAGGTGGATACATACTTCATTGGCTTCGCGCTAGTGGCATCTACCTTGAGATGGCCCAAAGAGAGGGTGGTATCGTTACTGCGGTGCAGGTTGGTAGGTAAGGCTGAAGAAGTGTTTTCCATTTTACAAATTGAACCAAGGTTGCATTAAGTTGTGAAGACTGTCATGTTTAGGGCTTATGAATTGGTATCTGACAGGCAGAAATGTAGAGCCTACGTGAAATCATCTAATCAAACTTTTTGTGGAGTTGGTCCACGAGACGCAGGTTTTGTTTTAGAAGTTGTGTGTAGCAAGCAAAGTGTCTGATTTTTGTACAACTGTTAGTTATTAGATGAGACCAAGTTGTGTGTCATTTAAAAGTCTCTTCTCTCTCTAAAGCCACCAAGTTCGCGGATTAGTTTTATCTGACACACAAGACTGTTTCACCCTTTTAGAGTTAGTAGGAGTACATCTGTTTAGATGGGATTTGAAAGAAGAAAATATCCACGTTTTCTCGAATGAATCCCATCCAAAGAAAAAACAAGTCTGTCCACAACAACAGTGGTTAAAAGTCTGTTCGTTGCTTTTGGCTTGAGCCAGATCATATAGCTAACTGTGAGGTCTGGAACAAGAGAAATCCTTTTGCTCAATTCAGACATTGATGTTGCATCTGTAGACCGTCGTAGATTCTTTCTCAAATCGTAATGCTCTCTACATGCCTTTTCTTTTCTTTTTTTTTTTTCTTTTTTTTTCAGTGGAACTCATTAAGGAAATCAAAAACTACAGTAGGCAGATCACCATATTGAGGGACATGGGAGCAGGCCAGTCTCTCATAGTATATATTCTTACCATTTGTAACCAAGTCATGTATATGGGCTAAAGTTCTTGTTTGTGGTGTTGGACTTGAGCATTTTGAGATTCCATTGCATAATGTCTTTATGAAATCTAGACTGGTTACAGGACAAGTGCAAAGTGATGTATGCTCCAAACTTCCTGTTGATGGTGTTGACCTTACCCTAGGTAACGTTTTGGCTGGGCATAAGGTGTATTCCCAAAAGCCGTAAGCAAATCCTGGGTGATGTGCTACTGTGTCAACCCCTTAAAACCTGTAATTTGAAGTTAAGTGGTTTAACTTTGTCAAAGCGTGGTTTGACATTTATGGGTGGGGTGTTTCGTATTGAGACATATAGTGTGTCTTGCTTTGCTGGTCCCCTCGTTCTCTCTTTCACAGGATTGGATCCTACCAATGTGATCTCCAGATCTGATTGGTGCAAATGGGACCAAGGAGCAGCAATAAAAGGATCTGCTGTGCCCGAGGGGGGGAGCTCTGCTCATCTTGTGATTTTCCTTTTTGTTCCATTGTACGTGTGCTGTTGTGTGTTTGGCAGTGTGAGTACACCCTAAGAGCATCAACACTCTGTAGCAGTTTGAACCGTGCCCAAGTGCGTTTGACCACCAAAGCGCGGTTCGTTTGACTAGTGTGAGTGCTCCGAATCGTGCCCGGGCACGGCTCGATTAGCCGGCCCTGGCCCGCTTGGAAGAGGTGGGCCAGGGCACGGTTCAGTTGGACTCGGGCGCGGTTCGCATGCAGTGTGAGCGCAAAGGACGCTTCGCATCATGGTTTTGCGACACTCCAAAACCAACATGGCAGGGAAAGGGTCGCTTTGGTCTACGGCAGAGGTGCAAAACGCATAAAAACTAAACTGCAAAGTCCTTGCTGCACTTCAGCTGGTACCTTGCAAACATCCTCATACGAGCAGCACGATTACGTGAGAATTTTCGCACCACTAAGGCGACACATCTGTTTAACAACAGGCTGTGGACCAAACAACACAAAATTATCCACAAAGAAAACAGAGCGATGCAATCCATTGTGTTACGAAAGCGCCGCTCTTCCTGTTTATCCCGAAACCGTCGCACCATAATGACGTAAGCGTGCTCCGGCACGAATGCTGAAACCCTATATGTGAGTGCAGGCCAGAGGGGGAGTGGGGAGGGGGGACAATCGTACTTGAGCCCGGTTCATGGCAACCGTGCCTAGTGTGAGTACACCCTTAGTTTGCCTGGTGCTCTGCCTATTGTGTGCAGTGTGGATTGAGGTGATAAGGTGTTGTCAATCTCATTTTCCATTTTGTATAGTTTTGTAAATACCCTTTTCTACACTTTGAAGCTGTAGGGGGTGAGTGCCATTTTTCTTTTACAAATATTGTTTTCTCCTGTTTTTCATTAGATGGGGAGTTAGGGTAGTGTGTGTGTGTGTGTGTGTGTGTGTGTTTTTTTAAGAAATTTAGTATTTTCTGTTAGGAGCTTACCTGGCGTTTGATTGTTGTTTTGGCCTTTGCTCACCCCTGAAGTAATGCTTTTACTCTGTGGTCCTGTAAATAAATGTACAAAGGATCTTTGATTGCTGATTTCAGTTTATGTTGCAGCCTTAGCCTAGACAGGGTCGTAACATGTGTAGGTGCTATTTGACCAAGAAGGAGAGTGATGGGGTGCTGCGCCTCCACAGTCACCGGACCTGAACCCAATTGAGATGGTTTAGGGGTGAACTGGACCGCAGACAGAAGGCAAAAGGCCCAACAAGTGCTAAGCATCTCTCGGGGAACTCCAAGACTGTTGGAAGACCATTTCAGGTGACTACCTCTTGAAGCTCATCAAGAGAATGCCAAGAGTGTGCAAACCAGTAATCAAAGCAAAAAGTGGCTACTTTGAAGAACCTAGAATGACATTTTTCAGTTGTTTCACACTTTTTTTATGTATATAATTCCACATGTGTTAATTCATAGTTTGGATGCCTTCAGTGTGAATCTACAATTTTCATAGTCAAGAAAATAAAGAGAACTCTTTGAATGAGAACGTGTCCAAACTTTTGGTCTGTACTGTGTGTATATATATAAAAAAATAAGTTGAGCATTTAGATGTCAAACATGTATTCTGTCTTTTTACAACGCATTCTGTTGCAGCTGAATAACACGAGAAAAATCAGAAGCCTATAAAACACTGCAAGATTAATTTTGCCTGTGCTTTAAAGGGACAATAAGTAACTTTTTAGGTATTTTATTATCTAAAATCAATATTTTTATTCATAAATATGCCCTCAATGGTGTACAAATACCTATGCCAATGTTTAAACTAATCCTCGTAAATGAAGAATTTATTATCTTTATATACATGGGACGGGTAGGTCGACGAAGGCTTCCATGTAGTTCCGCCATCTTGCAAAACTATAATAGCAGAGAGGGACAAAAAGTACTAAGCCAACGCGTTTCCACAACGCGTTTTCGGTCAGAGCCAGAAACGCAGGTGCAGAGCAGTGAGAGGCGCTTGAAACTGCACCGGCAAGTTTAAAAGTCTGGATTGCATTCTTATTATGGACCATACATATGCCGCGCCACAGGAGAAGAAAACATCGTTGCCAAAACAGTCAAAAATAGAACGTAAAAGGAAACGTGACCGTAGATTACAGAAAACAAGAGCTAATGTCGGGGAAGCTTTTTCTAGGTGGAAAGAGCTAATGCTGGATAAAGATTTCAAAAGAGACGCTGAAGTGGCCAGTTTTCTTCTCGACAGGTAAGTCAGTGTTACAATCTATATTACAATATTTTTTTTATATCTAACAATACACATTATTCAGAAAATATAACGAATAAAGAAGACATAACTACTAATTACAATATTTCATGTTTTCCACAGTCAGTAATTCATACTGTAACATTCGTTTGTTTATGGTCATGTTGCAGTTTGTTTGAAATAACACACCTGTTCACCTGAAGGAAAACTCGACGAAGTGCTATTAGAAGACATCCCGTCAAAGCTTTTTGGTACATATCGCCTACCGTAGATGCAACGCGCATTTGAAAAAGCGAGGCGCTGGAGAGCTAAATTAGTTTGAATGCAAAATACAATTTCACCACTAGATGGGAGTAATTCCTACTTAGTGTCCCTTTAAAAAGAAAATACCAGAGCAAAAACAACTAGGTTAATATATATTTCAAATATTAAAGTGGTACAGACAAGTAAACAGTCCATAATAAGATGGGAACAAACAAATCAATTAGCAATATCATAAATACAACTAAACAAAATTTCTGGTACAAGTTTAACAACTGCATAGTTATCTTTTTATAATTTAAATAATCAAAGTTGATCAATTAAAGCACTGTGTGCTCCGTAACGAACGTCCTGGTGTGCTCCGTAGTGTGCGATCTGGTGTGCTCCGTAACGAACGTCCTGGTGTGTTTTGTGGTGTGTGATACGGTGTGCTCCGTAACGAACATCCTGGTGTGCTCCCTGGTGTGCTTGGTAACGAACGTCCTGGTGTGCTCTGTAGTGAGTGATACGGTGTGCTCTATAACGAACATCCTGGTGTGCTCCCTGGTGTGCTCGGTAACGAACGTCCTGGTGTGCTCCGTAGTGTGTGATACAGTGTGCTCCCTAACGAACATCCTGGTGTGCTCCGTAGTGTGTGATCCGGTGTGCTCCGTAAAAAACGTCCTGGTGTGCTTTGTAGTATGTGATACGGTGTGCTCCGTAACGAACATCCTGGTGTGCTCCCTGGTGTGCTCGGTAACGAACTTCCTGGAGTGCTCTGTAGTGTGTGATCCGGTGTGCTCCGTAACGAACGTCCTGGAGTGCTCTGTAGTGTGTGATCCAGTGTGCTCCGTAACGAACGTCCTGGTGTGCTCCGTAGTGTGTGATCCGGTGTGCTCCGTAACGAACGTCCTGGTGTGCTCCGTAGTGTGTGATCCGGTGTGCTCCGTAACGAACGTCCTGGTGTGCTCCGTAGTGTGTGATCCAGTGTGCTACATAACGAATGTCCTGGTGTGCTTTGTAGTGTGTGATATAGTGTGCTCCGTAACGAACATCCTGGTGTGCTCCCTGGTGTGCTCGGTAAAGAACGTCCTGGTGTGCTCCGTAGTGTGTGATCCGGTGTGCTCCGTAACAAACGTCCTGGTGTGCTTTGTAGTGTGTGTTACGGTGTGCTCCGTAACAAACATCCTGGTGTGCTCCCTGGTGTGCTCGGTAACGAACTTCCTGGAGTGCTCTGTAGTGTGTGCTCCGTAACGAACGTCCTGGTGTGCTCCGTAGTGTGTGATCCGGTGTGCTCCCCAGTGTGCTCTGTAACGAACGTCCTGGTGTGCTCTGTAGTGTGTGATCCGGTGTGCTCCGTAACGAACGTCCTGGAGTGCTCTGTAGTGTGTGATCCGGTGTGCTCCGTAACGAACGTCCTGGTGTGCTCCGTAGTGTGTGATCTGGTGTGCTCCGTAACGAACGTCCTGGTGTGCTTTGTAGTGTGTGAAATGGTGTGCTCCGTAATGAACATCCTGGTGTGCTCCCTGGTGTGCTCGGTAACGAACTTCCTGGAGTGCTCTGTAGTGTGTGCTCCGTAACGAACGTCCTGGTGTGGTCCGTAGTGTGTGATCCGGTGTGCTCCCCGGTGTGCTCCGTAACGAACGTCCTGGAGTGCTCTGTAGTGTGTAATCCGGTGTGCTCCGTAACGAATGTCCTGGAGTGCTCTGTAGTGTGTAATCCGGTGTGCTCCGTAACGAACGTCCTGGAGTGCTCTGTAGTGTGTGATCCCGTGTGCTCCGTAACGAACGTCCTGGAGTGCTCTGTAGTGTGTGATCCGGTGTGCTCCGTAACGAACGTCCTGGTGTGCTCCATAGTGTGTGATCCGGCGTGCTCCGTAACGAACGTCCTGGTGTGCTCCGTAGTGCGTGATCCGGTGTGCTTTGTAACGAACGTCCTGGTGTGCTTTGTAGTGTGTGATACGGTGTGCTCCGTAATGAACATCCTGGTGTGCTCCCTGGTGTGCTCGGTAACGAACGTCCTGGTGTGCTCCGTAGTGTGTGATCCGGTGTGCTCCCCGGTGTGCTCCATAACGAACATCCTGGAGTGCTCTGTAGTGTGTGATCCGGTGTGCTCTGTAACGAACGTCCTGGAGTGCTCTGTAGTGTGTGATCCGGTGTGCTCCGTAACGAACGTCCTGGAGTGCTCTGTAGTGTGTGATCCGGTGTGCTCCGTAACGAACGTCCTGGAGTGCTCTGTAGTGTGTGATCCGGTGTGCTCCGTAACGAACGTCCTGGAGTGCTCTGTAGTGTGTGATCCGGTGTGCTCCGTAACGAACGTCCTGGAGTGCTCTGTAGTGTGTGATCCGGTGTGCTCCGTAACGAACGTCCTGGTGTGCTCCGTAGTATGTATCCTGGTGTGCTCTGTAGTGTGTATCCTGGTGTGCTCCCTGCTGTGCTCCATAGCCTGTGCAGGTAGCTAATTTGAAAGACTGCGAGACTAAGATTGACATTTTATATAAATTGTACCACATTTTATTTTTATCATGAAAACCACTGACAGTGGTATAATTCAGCTTACTTTGAAAAACTGTAAAAGAGGCAAGATATTTTTTAACAACAATATTGAAACATATACCAAGTGAAATGTGACTTGAGACAGCTGGAATGGAGTCAAAATTCATGTGACTTTCTGTGATAAATATGAAAAAGTGAAATTATGAGCAGGGTACCTACACATTTTCCATTTTCAAATTCTATAATTTTTAAGAGTCAAATTTCCAAACCTCTTAGTAGATTTTCAGACCATATTTAACAATTATCAGCTTGATAATGTACATGTGATATCCTATGTGATGTTAAATATGTAGATTTCTTAAAAATGTTACATTTACAATAACTGATCATGCATTGTTGCTTCAATACTTGTTGACATGTAACATTAATTTTGATTGTCCTGGGTTTCTTTAGACAGGCAGGCTAGAGTGTTACATGAAGCTTGTTCGAGTAATTGTAAGGTAAGTGAGGTGAGAGTAAATTTAATTCATCATTAATAAGGGTACTAAAGGCAAGGCAAGTTTATTTATATAGCACATTTCGTACACAATGGTAATTCAAAGTGCTTTACACTAACTAAAACAATTATAAGTAAGCTTACTAACAAAGCAAAGGTTTATGAATAAGGTTTTGACATGCTTTTTCAAATATGCTGCTTGATTATGGCAAAAGTAATAATAACATTTATTTTGGTCAGTATTGTAATCACGATTTTTTTTAAACGATTGAGTAGGCCAATAATAATAATAATAATAATTTAGGAAATAATTATTATTATAGATTATGTTATTATTACTATAGGGTTAGAAAATAATAGCATGGATGCTTTAAATTTATAAAAAAAGTGATGAAAACGTAATATTATTATAATATTGTTTTTTATTTTTATTGCTGGGGCATGGCTTGTTTGCGTGGTCAGATTTTCCTGATTTTATTCTCTCTAGCTGATCACATGCCTGTAAAAGTTTAAATACATCTAAATCCATAGGCGGAGCGTGCCTTCCCCTGGCCATGTATGGGGACAATACCCCTGCACAAACAAATATAATATATTACGTCTGTTGCTAACAAAGTGAATATGAACAGACAGTGTCAAATTGTAATTCCATTAAATACAAATGATTTATTTACCTTAAAAAAATTATTTACCTTACATGACACCCATATCTGGTTCTTGCCAGAAAAAGATGATGTTATGATGTTTAATACACAGTGGCGGAGCCAGGACGTTTTCAAAGTGGGTGGCCCAGAAATCTTCATTATTTCAATATAAAAATATGTTTGATTACAATATACTGGACTGGTTTAGTGCCTGTAACACAAATGAATACAATTAATTTCTACTTAACTGTAATTGAGATATTTGTAAATTAGATCAATTAATACTGGGTGAATATGACAATTTTTGTATTATTCCTCACCTCCAGGTATTTTAGTAAAGGGGCGCACTATACTGTAGCTTTATTGTTTATTCAGCTCCTAGAAACTTCCAAATGCTTGCTCTCCAACATTTTATACCCCTGGATGAGGCATACATAGTGACACAAATTTGAAAAAGGCCGAAGTCAAGTCATAAATGCCATAATATAAAATTAGTTATTTTATGCATTTAAATGGTTTAATTTTCGCAAATTTTCTAGTATAAGTGAAGTGTGTTCACATTTATTTGTGCATTAAATTACAAATAAAAAATACATATCATCTTGTGCCTTATATGGTCATCTCGAATTGCAGAACATATTTTAGTACATGCATTTGAGAGACTTCTTGTGTGCTGCGTACATGCATTTTTAGTTTTAATTACCTTTTTGGTGAATTCATCACCTGCTGATGACAGAACGAGGTATGTAGCCTATGCTCAAAGTTTTTGTGCGGGTTATTTATGATGAAGTGATTTAGAGCGTGCTCCACATATCAGCGTACATCTGTTGAAGAGTGTGCGCCGTGAGTTTTACTGACAAATAGTCTAACAACATCTCATCAGACCCCAGTTCACAGTTGTTCTACTGAAGCTCATTTGGCTGCTGTAGCTTTTCCGTGCTCGTTTGACTCGCGCCTGACGATGAGGTGAAGCTGAAGTGTGCTTCTGAAAATTCTCCCTTTGAACTTACCTTTTTTAAAACCACTTTCTGTGTGTTTAACCAAAATTTACAAAGAATTGAATCAAAGCATAAAATCTTTCCACCATTTCAAGTGATTGTGTCTCTTCAGAAGACTTGGGCTAAAACCTTTTGATCCATATGGATTCATTTTCCAGCATTAAGATTACATTTTTAGACAAAGAAGGCTTTTGCTAGAGTGGCTCAAATCTATCAGTTGTCATTTAAAATATCTTAAGACATGTTTCTAAGGTGAACAAAAGTTTTATGCATTTGGAGAAGGGGTATTGCGAAAAAAACAAATTCTCATTTTCAGGAAGAAGGACATATTTTTGTTTCACACTGGACAAAGCTACCAATTCAGTGTTTTCTTTCAAGACGGAGACTCTGTGACATCTGATTGCAGAGGAGTCGCACGTGTAAGTGTAAAGCGATTCAGTTTTTCGGAACCTCTGACACACTAAAAGGACACTTTCATTCTGTTTGATTATGTCCTTAATTATAGCAATGTCTGTGTCAATTTTAATGCAGTTGTCTCCTTGTTTAGGTGACAAAACACAATCAGAAATATGTGCCTTCTTAAGCTCTTTTGAGCTTGATGAGAGATGGGATTCATCATTTGATTGGTAAGTTTCCTTTGGAATCATTTCTGAAAGTCTTTTGACAACCTGCTGTAAAGGACGATCTGGTTTTCTAACCAATCGTTTCAGTCCTCCAAGGTAATTCTCATATGGAAATGCAGATACGTTATCAAGAGTGACGAATGCTTTATACTCCTCTCCAAGATGAATAACCTGGTGGACATTGAAAACAAATTCGTCTGTGCCATACAGTCTGCTGTAATGTCTAACAAATGACAAAAGAGCCTTGTTGGCAAATTCAGTCATTGAATCAGAGAGGCCAGGGCTGAGCAGCAGAAACATGCCATCAGAAAAGAGAAGCAAGTTGTCATAGATTTCTCTTTCAACAAATCCTTTTAAAACAACGGGACCAGTGAATAGCATGAACTGGCGGAACTCTGAGGCCTTCCATCTATCCACCTCTGTCAAAGAACGAGGCTTCCTGCCAAATTCTTGGGGCATAAAAGAACGGAGAGCAACAAGTCTGTCCGTAATCCCTAGGATACGCTGTGATGGAAACCTTGTTCTAAGGTTTTTTCCTTTCATCCACATTTGTATTAATCTCCTTGTCACTCCGAGGCAGCAGGTGTGCATGTAATCTACTGGGAACTGGGTTACCATTTTTACTGGTCCGGTCAAGGGGCTTAAGCTGTTACTCAAATGGTGTTCTTCATTTTTCATCATTTCATAATCAAAGTCTGTACGTAGAGTAGCGGT
Organism: Carassius auratus; assembly: GCF_003368295.1. Lineage (NCBI taxonomy): Eukaryota > Metazoa > Chordata > Actinopteri > Cypriniformes > Cyprinidae > Carassius > Carassius auratus. Next base: position 16,453 of record NW_020523920.1, on the reverse strand, counting down.
GGGCGATATCTCGATATTTACGATATATCAAGATATTTTTTTAACTCGATATGGATTTTGACATATCGTATATATCGATATATTGTTTATATTTAATTTTGATTACGCCACTTGTTACGCTTGTTTGCATTTTCTGTGCTGTGCTCGCTCGCTCGCTCCCGCTCGCCCCCCGCTCCCTTGCTTTTGTTCCCCCTCCCCTCGCGTGTTGTCTCATTTGATTTAACATGGTGGCGCCCACAACCAGCCCGCAGGCTACAGATCCAGAACTCGTCTCAAAAAAAGGGACAACTGGGTCCATTATATGGAGATACTTCGGGTTTAAGGCGTCGGACGAACAGCAAACAGAGGTATACTGCCGTGAATGCCGCAAGTTGGTTCCAACCAAAGCTTCTAGCACCACAAACCTGTTCCACCATTTGCAGACAAGACACAAACTCGCTTACGAGGAGTGCAACAGATTAAGGATCCCGGCCACTAAACCCACTGGCAACACTCCACACACTACACAGATAACACTACACAATGCTTTAACGCGGAGTGTAGAATATGAAAGAAAGAGCGCAAGGTGGTGTAGCATCACAAAGTCCGTGGCATTTCATATAGCGGTGGACATGGCACCCATTTCCATCGTTGAACAACGTGGCTTTATAAGCATGCTAAAAATACTTGATCCGAGATACAGTTTACCTAGTCGGCATTACTTTGCAAGACAAGAACTCCCGCGACTGTACACTACGGAGAGAGAGCGTCTTGCTTCCGAATTAGAGAAGGTTACTGACTATGCCCTGACTACAGACATGTGGAGCAGCAGGACATGCGAGCTTTACTTGTGCGTCACCAGACATTATATTTTGGACTGGAAGATTAAAAGTGCATGCCTTCAAACCACACATTTCCCACAAGATCACACGGGGGAAAATATCGCAGAGGCCCTCAGAGACGTAACAACAACCTGGATGTTAAATCCAAATGGACCCGTGGCCATCACCACTGACAACGGAGCGAATATCGTCTGCGCAGTCCAAAACAACAACTGGCAGAGGATGCAATGTTTTGGTCACAGACTACATTTGGCGATTGGTGAGTGGAATATACCTGGTCTTACATGGGCGGGCGTGCTTGCGTGTGTTTGTGTGTGTGTGTGCGCGCACAGTACACATGTACACTGAAAATGTTTTTGTAATCAATTTCTTTATGGTAAGTGGTTGCACAATTGATTTAAGCTACATTTTAACAAATGCATTACGTTAACGTTTAACAGTTCAACTTATAACATTTGTTTAAATTAAGCTAAAATCATTTGTGTTCAATCACTTACCATAATGTTTTTATTAAATTCAATGAATAATTTTTTTCAGTGTTTTCGGTGTGAAATGTTTGGTTGGGTTGAAGGGACTGTGGCAAATAATCTGGTCTTTTAAAAAAAACAGTGTATTGCAGAATAATTAAAAAGGTAAATGTCAAAATAATAACTTTATTACAAATTAAAAAGAAACTATACTTATACAGTCACAAAATTAAGAGATAATTCATGTCTTGAGCTATATTTTGAACTACATTTTAAAACAATATTTCATTTTTGCTTTTACTGTGTTACAGGTCATGGAATGCAAGACCCTCGTATCACACTGGCCATTTCTCTCTGCAAGAAAACTGTGAGCGCATTCTCCTACAGCTGGAAAAAGCGGAGGGAGCTGGCCGAAGTGCAGGCACAGATGAATTTACCAGCTCATCAGCTCAGTACGGAGTCCACCACACGGTGGGGATCACGTCTACAAATGATAGAACGCGTCCTTGAGCAGGAAAGGGCTCTTGCCAAAGTCCTGTCTGCTGACAAGAAAACAAGACCTCTGGTTCTTACCTGGCAAGACATAGAGGTGCTAGAGGCCATCCAAAGAGCACTGAAGCCCCTGCATGACTTCACTGACGCTTTGTCAGGCGAGGAGTATGTGACACTCTCCTATGTAAGACCTATGCTCCAGCTCTTTAACAGCAGCCTCCTTGCTCCTGAGGAAGGTGACATTGAGCTAACAAAGTCCATCAAACACACCATCCTGACTTACTTAAATGAGAAGTATTCAGAGCCTTCTACCAGTGACTTGCTGGACATTGCTTCCTTTATAGACCCACGGTTTCGGGGGAAATATGTCAGCAGTGGGAAACTGGTTGCATTGAAAGAGAGGGTCATCTGCGAAGCACAGAGTTTGCTGGGTGATCAGGGGAGCTCTGCAGGTGTTGACAAAGCTGTGCCTCAGTCCGCACAAGTGAGTGCCATAGCAGATCCTGTGCCCCCCATTGCTAAAAAGAAAAAAACACTAGCCAGCTTCTTTGTCCAAGATGCAACCCCTTACTCTTCATTCACACCTCGCGAGTCCATTGAGAATGAGCTGTCAAGCTATTTACAGTCTGTATGTTTGGAGAGTGAGGCAGATCCACTACAATGGTGGCAGGAACATGAGGTTGCCTATCCAGCACTGAGCACCCTTGCAAAAAAGTACCTCTGTACTTTTGTCAGAGTTTTGTCTCTTGTGACCAGGAACACTAGATTCATCAGTGTTTTCAGTTTGTGTTTGGTATTCATCCAAAATCTCCTTTTCTATCTGTTGTACACTGGCTAAAGTCTTTCTCCTTTTAGTCCAGTAAGACATTGTGATTGTGCATATATATGTGTTATTGTCAGTATTTTGTACGTGTATCGTGCTATATACAGATCTATATTTACAGTGATATTATTTCTATAAAAGCTAGCAAGTGTTAATGTTAAGTTGATGTGTTGTTAAGTGTAGTGTTTGTAATTATAACTTGCATATCTTGGATATTTTTTCTTTGGAAGTGTTCCTGAAAGACAAAAATAAGAACAGTAAATCAGGACAATAAAGCAAACACACAGACAAAAATCCAAATTTTGTTGATTTTAAATCTGCCTACTTAATTAGTTTGCTAACAACATGCAACTTTATTTGGAAGCTTCTTAAAGGAATAGTTAACCTAAAAAAATTAAATAGTAATAAAGTGGCTTCACTGCTAATTGGAAATGTTTAGGAATTAATAAATTAAGATTTTTTTCATTTTGTGTTCCACAATAGAACATTACATGGTACTGTCCAATTTTGCATGGAATTGATGTATAATCTTTCCATTGGTGAAACTAATTGTTTGTTTTTATCATTACCTTTCTGGGACATTTGTCTTAATTTAAAACTTTTAATGGGTTTAGTGACTGAAAATTAATTATGAAAATGACCTCCATGGACCAGCTTGGCACTTGTTTATCAGTAAATAGGGAAATGGCCTTTTACTGTAAAATGCAGTTGTGTTAAAGACTGACAACAACATGGGTCTTTCAAAGATGCAGGATGATAGTTTTCATATATGCCAATACTGTCTTTATCAAAACATTTCTGTTGATTAGCTTGCCATATTAATAAATCTTTTAGTATTAATCAGTAAAAATATACTTACAAATACAAGATGGTCTGTGTTTGGATGGCTTGTATAAGAGCCTTTGGTGTTTATTCAGCTGCTTTTGACAAAGAGGAGAAAAAGAAGAAACATCAACGAATATGAGTTGGGTTTTGCTTTACAAACTAAAATGTATTTTTGTTTGTTTGTTTATTTTTGGGTGTTTGTTTTTTTTTTATTATTATTATTATTATTATTATTAATTTTTTTTTTTTTACCAATTATTATTGTCTAATTCTCCAGACAGTGAATAATTTGTATTTGTCAGGTTTTGTATGAGGTTAAAGTTTGATTATGACAAAAGGGAATGTTTTTGACTGAAATATTTGATTGTGACAGGTAATTTTAGGTTTGCACAAGTTTGTGTTAAGTATTGTGCTTATAGTAGTGACAATTAATTATTTCATGAATTGTGTGTTAGCAATTGACAAAAATGTAAATGTAATTATAATTTATGTAAGTAAAAAGTAATTATCTATGCATAGAAAAATAACTTCTTTTTTACTAACTTTCCCTAACCAAAGAATATTTTTAGAAAAGTATTGTCAAACACCAAAGTGACTATTGTTTTCAAAGAAGATTCAAGTAGGGATAACTGCAGCCTGGAGCAATGGGTGTGGCAAAAGGTATGGGGCGTGTCAAAAGGTTTCTCATTGGTCCCGCCGATAAGTATGGGCGTGCCAAAAGGTGAGGGTGTGGCGAAAGGTTTTTCATTGGTCTTGATCACAAGTATGGGCGTGCCAAAAGGTTTTGCGAAAATTACCACCATGGCGCGGGTCACTGACGTCATCACCACGGCAAGTTTAGGGTAAAGTTTGCAAAACCTGTAAACAGTAAATATAAATTATATATTTCCCGTTCTCTTTTTTTCTCTCTTTCATTACTATTATTTTGTTTCAACATTTCATTGTATGTTCTCATTTTTACATATTGTAGTCTTTTATGATTAAAGAAAAAAGTTAACAAAACTTAATAAATAGTAAATATAGCAATCAAAAACAAACTATTTTTAGGGTTCAAAAGCCTCTTAACAATCACACTATCTGTTTTTAGAAAAAATTAATTTAAAAGTTGTATTCGTTAACATTCAAGCACTTTGAAGTGAACAAAAAATGAACAGCTGTATTTTTTATTAACTAATACTAAAAAAGCTTAAAACAAATACTGTAACAAATGCATTGCTCATAGTTAACCTTAGTTAATACATTCATTTTAAGAAACAAAACCTATTGTTATACCTTACCCTGAAAACAATGTTTTGCTTCATAGAGAAAACTAGTTAATAAAAACACCACAGAATTGAAAAATTAGTCAAGTGTCTAGTAACTTTCTGCTAAATGACAACCAATTTAGGAAACAGACACAGCTTTATTCACGAAAAAAATAATGAAAACAAAAACATTAATTCACTCATTTTGTAGTAGCAGTCCATTGAACAGAACCCAGCAAACTCTTTCTCTGAGTAGAATGCTGTGAAGACTCCCTTCTTTCCATTGCCACTGTATCCAAAAGTGTTTTTGTAGATGTATTCACAGCAAGCACACCTGGTGAGCTCAAACTCCATTCCGTATTCGTATTCTAATTCTGCCGACGGCATTCAGAATATGTGTGTTACCCAAATAAAATTGACAACAGTAAGTCTTTGAGAAGGGGTTTATTAAGCTAGATGGTGCATTAGAAATGTACATCTCCTGTTTCCAAAATGCATCACAAAGTGCTTGAAAAAGCTGTAAACTATTTAACCATTGCACAAGGTGCAAACAACTGTACGCCTGTTTCACACATACTCCGTCTGCAGTGCGAATGCGTTGCATATTTTTTTACGCACCCATGTTAACGGATTCCAGTTGTGTTCCAGGAGCGTTGTGTCTGCAGCAGTGCAGCGATCGTTTACGTACCGAGTAGCGAACTGCAAAAGCTTCCTGTGTGAAAGCACATCGAGTCTGTGCTGCACCACATACGTAACACACACGGACTGCATACACACTGCAGATGGAGTATGTGTGACACAGGCGTGAGCAGGGCCGTACCTGGGGTCAGCGGGGACCCGGTGAAGGTTGTACCAGTAGACCCTGTTTGAAATTGTTTAATTTGTATGTTCATTTATTTTTATTTATTTGTGCTACTTACACAATGTTTACGTTTTTTTCAAGTTTGTAGGTGTCAAGGTACAGAAACTAAATAATTAAATGTAAAAAAGCACCGGATAGTCTTCATTGTAAAAATGAAATATACAATGAAACCTACATTTATTCAGACACCTTCAACATTTCTCACATTATTACAGTTTTGCTATATATGTCAAAAATATATCTGGTGTCTGAATAATTTTTGGTTTGACTGTTTAAACTAAAGTAGTCAAGAGCAGTGAGTGATTTTCAGTTTCATTTTCTTGGATTAACATTACAGCAGCCAGTAGCTAAATTAGGCGTGGTCACTTTAAGAGACGATGAACGCATCCAATATAATACACATCCCAATTTTTTTCCTCAACTGTTTACTTTCACTTAAGAAATAAGGCTTATTTTTAGCGTCTCGAGACACCTTTCTGTGTATGAGTCCTAAACACCAGAACATCGCGAGTACAGAATCTCTTTTCAGGGCTCTTTCACATCTTTTTCACATCAGGGCTCTTTCACATCTTTTAGACCCAGCTCCCATCCCAACTTTGAGAATAGATTAATGGTGATATTGTTTTTATCGCCCGATAAGAGTCTTGCGTTAACGCAGCACCTTAACACCGATAACGGCCCACCATAAATATATGTATGTATGTATGTATGTATGTGTATATATATATGTATATATTTAAAATAAATTACAACATAAATAGGTTAATGATAAAATTAAACTTTATAATATTCAATATTACATCAGCTAGGGTCCTCCTGTTGGGTCCATGGTTGAAAAAGAAAAACATACATTTATCTTTATAACATTTAAAATAACAGTTTATATATATATATATATATATATATATATATATATATATATATATATATATATATATAAATAAAATACACACGCTTTTTGTTACATTGTGTTAACCTACTGTACTTGCCATTAAATGAGTCTTCAACGTTATATTGATGTGCCTGCAACTGCGCTGAGCCTACATCTTTTCGGCACTTTTTCCGTTCTGAAGGAGACCTTAAAAAAAAAAAAGTAAATAAAAAGATCTAGTTTTAAACGTCACCATTTTAAATGCAATTAAGTATCCAAACCTACCCCGAGCATTCAATAATGCCTTGACATGCCTTGAACTGAACTGAGCCTACATTTTGTGGCACCTTTTCCGTTCTGAAGGAGTCCTTTACAAACAAAAAGGTGGACGGTCTCGAGCGGACCGCTGCCGTCCCCGAGACGGTGCCCGAGGTGGTGTCCGATGCGGTGCTTGATGCTGTTCCGGAGGCCGAGGCGGTGCCCGATGCCGAGGCGGTGCTCGATGCTGTTCCGGAGGTCGAGATGGTGCCCGAGGCTGTTCCGGAGGTCGAGATGGTGCCCGAGACTGTTCCGAAGGACGAGGTGGTGCCCGATGCCGAGGCGGTGGCCAATGCTGTTCCGGAGGTCGAGGCGGTGCCCGAGGCGGTTCCAGAGGCCGAGGCGGTGCCCGATACCATTCCCGATGCAGTGCCCGAGACCGCACCTGAGGACGTTACCGAGGCGGTGCCTGAGGCCTTTCCCGATGCAGTGTCTGAGGCCGCTCCCGATGCCTTGACCAAGGCGGTGCCCGAGACCGTTCCAGAGACAGTGCCCGAAGCCAAGGCGCCTCAGGTCTTCACAGACAGTCCAGAGTCGAGTCAGATTCCCGTGGACTCCCCGGAGTCGAGTCAGATTCCCGTGGACTCCCCGGAGTCGAGTCAGATTCCCGTGGACTCCCCGGAGTCGAGTCAAATTCCCGTGGACTCTCCGGAGTCTAGTCCGGGACCGGTGGACTCTCAGGAGTCGAGTCAGGTTACGGTGGACTCTCCGGAGTCGAGTCAGGTGCCGGCGGACTCTCAGGAGTCAAGTCAGGTGCCGGCGGACCCTCCGGAGCCGAGTCAGGAGTACGATGATCCTCCGGAGCCGAGTCAGGAGTACGATGATCCTCCTGAGCCGAGTCAGGAGTACGATGATCCTCCAAAGCCAGGGCCAGTCGCCGATGACCTTCCAGAGTCAGGGCTAGTCACCGGGGACCTTCCATAGACAAGTCAAGTCACTGGGTGGTCTGCTGCTCCGCCCTGGGGGACTCCGGCCTCAACCACAGGGGCGGGCCTGTCTTCTGCTCCGCCCTGTTGGACTCCGGCATCATCCACAGGGGCGTGGTGGTCACCCGCTCCGCCCTGGGGGACTCAGGCGGCGACCACATGGACGTGGTGGTCATCCGCTCCGCCCTGGGGGACTCCGACGTCAACCATGAGGACGTGGTGGTCATCTGCTCCCCCCTGGGGGACTCTGGCGGCGACCACGAGGACGTGGTGGTCATCCGCTCCGCCCTGGGGGACTCTGGCGGCGACCACGAGGACGTGGTGGTCTTCTGCTCCGCCCTGGGGGCCTTCCGCCCTGACCACACAGTTGTGGTGGTCTTCCGCTCCACCCTGGAGGGCTCTGGCTTTGACCACACGGCTGTGGTGGTCCTCTGCTCCGCCCTGGTGGACGCCTTAACATGCCCTTCTTGGACTTCTGTTTTGTGTTCTTGGTTTCTGTTTTGTTTCTGTCTGTTCCCCTCAGTTAGTCTTGCCCTCCATCCCTCCCCCTGAACCTCCTCCGGTCCTCCTCTCCCTGTTTTATGTTTACATTTCTGGTGTTTGTTCCCCATGATTTTCTTTTCCGGCCCTCCGTCCCTCCCCCTGAACCTCCACCTGTCCGCCTCCCTCCTGGTCTCTGTGTTGTGTTTTGTCATGGAGCGTCTGGGAGCCGCTCCGTAGCGGGGGGTACTGTCACAGTGTCTGGGTTGTTGTTCCCTGGGGTTCCACTAGATGTCCTCCTTTCTCACGGTGTCTGTCACCAGATCACTTCCTGTTCCTTTATTTGGTCACCTTCTTCCTTGTTATGTAATTGATTGTCCCCCACCCTTCTCTTGTTCCCTCATTATCCTTCTGTCTATTTATACCCAGTCTGTCTTAGTCTGTGTTACGGAGTCCTTGTTTAATGTCAAGTGTTAATCATTGTCCGTCATTCTTGCCTTGCCTTGCCTTGCCTTGTCTTCTTGTCTTGCTTTCAAGTTTATGTTGGATTTGTATTCTCTGGTTTTGACCCTGCCTGGACTGTTTACCCCTTTGGATTACCCTAAAATAAACTGCATACCTGCCATTGGATCTCTCCTTGTTTTCTGTATCGCCTCACGTAACAAGCAAGCAATGAACAACGAAAGGAAAAGGCAAGTAAGAAAGCAATCAAGAAAGTAATTTAATTATATGGTAGAAAATACCCAAATATTCAACATTAAATATGAAAAATAATTAATATGCTTAACACATTTTACATAGCTATTTACATACTGTATTTGCACATAATAAGTGCAGTAAGCAAATTCTGAGAAACTTTTTATATTTCAAATCATCGAAACAAAACACACCCCATCCCAAAAGTATCACACTTCAAAATATCACATCTTGATAGCTTTGCTCTCAAATTTACTATGTGACCCAGCCACCTCCTCCCTCATGAGTGTATATGCTCCTTACGGCTACAAGTGTTTTAGTGCATGGTACAAACCACTTTCAACACCACTTCTCAAAAATTGCTTGCTACACCTTTAATCAACTTAAGAAATTACTGCATATCCTTTAAAACACTTCATATATCATTCCCATAAAAAGCTATATGGAGAAAAACAACATTGTAGTGATGGAACAGGTTTCACATGTTTCACATGGTTCGTTGGCGTCATAACATTTAGAAAGTAGTTGTTTTTTCTCATTTGAGAAAACAACTGCTCAGCACATTGAGAATTAACTCTTCCAGCCAACTCAGGCGAATGTGGACTATTGACCAGGAGGATAAACTCGCTGAACTCCGCCAGGAACAGCGAGCACTGTATGATGTTTCTAGCAATGTGTACCATGCTTTTTAGTTCTCTCGCTCTCTCTCTCTCTCTCTCTCTCTCTCTCTCTCTCTCTCACACACACACACGCATATGTAGTTCACACGCATTCTATACTGTATATCCCCATACACTACCTCTATCCATCACGGAAAATGCATGTTTAAAATTTCTATTAAATACCGTATATTATTTTTTAAAGCCATTTTGTTTACGGGGGCACAGTAATTGTCCTCACAAACCATGTTTACATTGTAATACCTATTTCAGATATTTATAAACCATATACAAGAACACACACAGGGTGACAAAACGTCACGGTTTCCTATTGCTGAAAAATAACCTGTACGTGTAGGAAACAGTCACGGCTCATATCAATATTTGATATGCATTTATGAGAGAGGGAGAGCAGTTATATTAGGTGCTGTGGCGAGTGGGGCGGGGCCGAGAGGCGTGGGAACGAGGAGTGAGGCCGGGTGTAGTGATTGGAGATGAGCTGCACCTGAGCCCCACGGCCGGTATCGAGTCCCACGTAGGAGATGGAAGGATATAAAACTGGAGCGACTATAGTGAAGGAGGAGAGAGGACCAGGCCTGGGACATTATTTTATGTTTGCTTTTTATTTTGTGTGCACCAGTCGTCCGTGAGGGGCTGGTGCGCTGTTTTGTGTTTATTTTGTTTCATTAAAGTTAATTTTGATTGTGCGCCGATTCTCACCTCCTTCTTCCCGATGAGTATGGAGATTTTATTATTACAGTGGTGAAGGAGGGACGCGCTGCTGAAGATCCCTTGCCGCTGTGGTGAATCCGCGGTGCCCTCGAGCTGGCGAGGTATGTGCTGCCATGGACGCTCGAGGCGGTGGGCTGGAGCGAGTTGCCGGGGACGGGCGAGCCTCGCTGCCGGCCGCCCACGATATGGAGGGGCGGCTGCCATCCGTGAGGGAGCGGAGGAGTCGGCGCCGTTCGCCAGAGGGCCGGAGCCTGCTGCCTCCGCGAAGGAATCCGGAGGGGCAGGGAACGAGGGAACCCTGGCCGACTGCCCAAACCGGAGGAGCCGTCGCCGTCCACCGGGCGGCGGAGGAGTGTCGTGCCGTCAGCCGAGGGCCGTCCAGTGCCACCGCCAGGCACCGCAGAGGAGATCACCCAGCTGGTGGAGGGCCGACCAACAGTGCGTCTGGGAATCGGAATTTTTTTTTCCTCTCTCCCCTCTCTCGTCTCTGTTGCTCCTCCTTCTCTCTCGCCTCGTCTGTCCTACCCCCAGGTTCACGCAGGTCCCCCGTGAGTGGTCCCCCCCCGGAGGGAGGGGAGGGGGAATAGAGCGCAGACTTGAGGGTACCCCCCGGCCTGCGAGGGGCGATGGGGGTATGTGGCGAGTGGGGCGGGGCCGAGAGGCGTGGAACGAGGAGTGAGGCTGGGTGTAGTGATTGGAGATGAGCTGCACCTGAGCCTCACCGCCGTATCGGAGTCCCAAGTAGGAGATGGAAGGATATAAAACTATAGTGAAGGAGGAGAGAGGACCAGGCCTGGGACATTATTTTATGTTTGCTTTTTATTTTGTGCGCACCAGTCATCCATGAGGGGCTGGTGCGCTGTTTTGTGTTTATTTTGTTTCATTAAAGTTCATTTTGGTTGTGCGCCGGTTCTCCCTCCTTCTTCCCGATGAGTATGGAGATTTTATTATTACAGGCGCGTTCAACTTGAAGCAGCGCTGCACAGAATGATCACCTGTATGACATCAAAGTACCGCGAGAGCGATTCAAATGCATTGGATATGTGTGCTCTTTATCGCTCTCGCGGTACTTTAATGTCATACAGTGATCCTTCTGTGCGTGCAGCGGTGCTTCAAGTCAAACGTGTCTATCAACTTCGTGTGATTGCTTCTGGAATTCGCAGGTTGTAAAATCGTGTCGTATATCATCTCGTCCGTACAATTTTCAGATAAACTCACTCGTGTCGTGTGCGTGGACATACGATCTTCCGACCATCCGAATTTGCACCGTGTACGCCCGCCTTAAGCCATTCCAAGGAAACTGCAAGGCTTCCCTCTACTGCTGCTGCAATATTGTCTTCATTTGGCTTTAAAAGGCGTAAGGGTATTACTTCTGGAAAACAGAGATTGGCATGAGACGCCAGTCCTCTCGCAAAGTCGTAAACGGTTATATTTGGTAGGTGTTTCCAGGACAGCAATAGGTCTGTGAAGTCTCTTGAACTTTGCGCTCTCACCAGGACTTTTATGCTATAGACAACACCGCAGGGACACATAACAACTGCCCAGCCACCTTGTAAGCCAAATAACAAAATGTTTAACATGAATGATTTCAGTTTTTTTTATATTAAATGTAGGGCTGTGCGATATGGACAAAAAAAAAACATCAACATTTTTTTATCAATTTTGCGATTTCGATTTTAATCACGATTTTGACACACAGACATGCTTTACTGTCATAAATGCATTCAGTATACATTTTAAACATATTTCCAAAAGAAAACCAATGAGAGCTTTATCTCTAGCTTACTGTAGCGGTGCCTCAGGTGTTATATGTTTTGCCCAATATATTTATTGCCCAAGGGTCACTGTACACATCCGCAGTGCGTATACAGTAAGTTATGTGTAAGGGGTTTCAGAAGCAGCAACGAGAGTGGCATTATTGTAACGCAAAAGCACATTAAAATAAAGCGCAAGTGCGAATCTATCCACTCGCACCAGTGATGCGCGGGTCAGTGTATTAATAACCTGCACCCGACCAACGTTTTCAACTAACCGCCCGCAAACTCGGACCGCAAAAAAATAACAATTAAATATTGTACCCGACCCGCATTTTAAAAACCAGTAAATGCTCATGGTAACGTCCATTGGGTCATAGGAACGTAGGCAAAACTAACTAAAAAAAAAAAACCCCAACAAAACTTAATATATTATAATTTTAGTAAGCTCTTAATTTGTACTAAAATAGTCTAGTCCCGGCTATGTCTATTTGTATGTTTTTCTGCAAGGTCAGCAGACATTGAGGCTCGGGTTTGTTCCGATCAGAGCTTGTGAGCGGAGAGCGCATTTCTGAATATCCCGATCCTCTCGCTCATTCCGTGGGGTCTCGCTCAACACAGAATGGCCTGCTGGTTTTGAAAATATGCAAGGAGTAATTTTATGAGTAGTAATAAACTTGGTGTTTTCTGTGTTGCTGCAAAGATGAAGTTGACGATGCAGACTCGCCATGAACGCCAGAGAGAAATGCACATTTCATATGGATCAGAGAGTAGCCCATTTATTTTGGTTTGAATATTTTGGTTTAAAAGTAGACATTTCAAGCTGTCCGTAAATATATAGCCTATATTTCTCAAAACTGTGAGGCACAAACGCTGAGTTTAATTCACATGCAATGCAAGTGATCGTGTCAGAGCCTTAGGCTATATATTTTCTTTCTTATTTATTAAATATGGGCAATTGATTGATAAAACATTGATCAAAAATTAAGATACAATTTATACAAAATGAATTTTTTTTAAATGAGTTTTCTATAAAACAACACTTGTCACAAACACAGCCTCTGTGGCTCCCTCCGATCACCACCAGAGGGAACCGTCACCCGAGTATTAACCTCCTTCAAACTCCATTTCCCATACACCCCGTACCTGGGGCTGATTACCTGCACAGGTGTCGCTCATCTTCATCCCCTATTTAAGGAACTCGCCCTGTTCTCTCAACGCGAAGTCTTGTTTTGCCCATGCAGACATTACCGAGCGTTTTCCCACTTTGGATCTTCCGTGTATGACCTGGACTGATTATTGGACTCTGATTCTCTGCCGCCTGCCTTATCGACCTCTGCCTTGTTCTCTCGCCTCTGCCTGCCAGCCGCCAGCCTGATTCTACGCTCTGTCAAGGTTTACGATTCTGATTTGTCTACGTGGTATCTAACGCCCCTGATTGACCTGTTTCTGTTTACTCTGTTGATTATTGAAATAAAGCTGCTTATGGATCATAACGTCCCTGACTCAGCGTTACAGAAGACTTCGCCAGATATTGATCCAGCGGCTTTTTTTCCAGATCACGGCAGAAGTATCCGCTCAAGCCGCGGCGCTGACAGCACATCAGCAGCAGCTGAATCGACTCACCTCTCTCACCGAAGAGATGATCCGAACCCTCCAATCACTCCGCCTGCAAACCCCGGAGGGAAATATTCCAGCAGCACCTCAACCTCAGCAAATGGCCGCCGCCGTGGCCACACCTCCCGCTTCAGTAAGCCCGCGCTTGGCGTTCCCAGAAAAATTCGATGGATCACCTGCCAGATGCAAGGGGTTCCTATTACAATGTTCGATGTTCGTTAACCAGCAGCCCTCGTTATATCCCACAGAGGACAGCCGAATTTCGTTTGTGTGCTCTTTGCTCACGGGGAGAGCACTAGAGTGGGCCACAGCCATCTGGAACGGTGATCGATCAGTTTTCACCACCTTTTCAGCATTTCTACTCCGATTCAGAGAGGTTTTCGAACATCCCGCGGGAGGAAAGGAGGTTGGCGAACAGCTTATCGCACTCCGTCAAGGAGGAAGATCGGCCGCAGATTATGCCCTCTCATTCCGCACCCTAGCTGCACAAACTGGCTGGCCAGACGACCCCTTTATGCCTGCACTTCAGGAGGGGACTGGATGCTGAGCTGCAGACCGAACTAGCCTGCCGAGACGAGGGCAAAACCCTCGAACAACTCATCGATCTGTCCATCAAGGTAGAACAATCTGATTCGGGCACGTCGCCCCGATACCGAACTTCATCATTCACCCCAGTCAACAGCTCAAGCCCGGATCCAGAACCCATGCAAATCGGAGTTACCCGATTAAGCGAGGAGGAAAGGTCACGCAGGCGACAGCACAACCTGTGTTTATACTGTGGCTTGGCTGGACATCTACGGGCTTCATGCCCCACTCGACCGCCGTGACATTCAGCTGCGGTGAGTTATCCCTCTAGAACTTCTTCTATGTTAGAGATACCAGTCATGTTATATGTTAAGGGAGTTAGCATCGAGGTGAGGGCATTGATTGATTCCGGAGCTGCGGGAAATTTTATTGATACCACTTCATGGAGACTCATAACATCCCATGTATTCCCATGTACCTCTCACTTGGCAGTGGCAGCCCTAGATGGACGACCGCTGGGCTCCGGTCGCATCCAAACCATCACTGAGGAGTTAGAACTCACCGTCGGGGCCCTCCATTCTGAAAAGATCCACCTCTACAGCTTCCAATCTCCTCATAACCCCATCATCTTGGGACTGCCCTGGCTGGAAAAACACAATCCAATCATCACCTGGTCCACGAAGCAGATATCACAATGGTCAGATTACTGCAAAGAACATTGTCTCCATTCCTGCACCCGACCCACGATCACTCATACTTCCCCATCGGCCTCTCCACTGCCTCAAGAGTATGACGATCTCCAGGAGGCTTTCAGTAAAACCAAGGCTGCGCAGCTACCTCCTCATCGACCAGGCGATTGCGCCATTGAACTGATGCCAGGCGCTCAACCACCCAAGGGCCGAGTATTTCCGTTATCTCAACCCGAAGCCACAGCCATGAAGGAGTATATCGAGGAGGAATTAGCCAAGGGATTCATTCGACCTTCCACTTCACCAGCTTCTGCAGGATTCTTCTTCGTGAAAAAGAAGGACGGAGGCCTCCGCCCTTGTATAGATTACCGTGGCCTCAACGACGTTACGGTGAAGTACCGATATCCCTTTCCACTCTTCCCAGCGGCTCTAGAGCAACTACGCCGAGCAAAGTACTGTCACGAAGTTGGACCTCCGAAGCGCCTACAACCTGATCCGAATTCGAGAAGGGGATGAGTGGAAGACGGCCTTTTCACCACCCACTGGGCACTACGAGTACCGGGTCATGCCGTTCGGCCTTTCCAACAGTCCTTCCGTGTTCCAAGCCTTTGTGAACGACATATTCAGGATATGTTGAATCGTTGGGTCATAGTCTACATAGACGATATCGTCATCTACTCCGAAACGTATACAGAACATGTGAATGCAAGTCAAAGCCGTCCTCCAACGCCTAATCCAGCACCAACTGTATGCTAAACTGGAGAAATGTGAATTCCACAAGCAGACTATCTTCCTTCCTGGGTTATGTAATCAGCGCTGGAGGAGTAGCCATGGAGGAGGGGAAGGTTCGCGCTGTAGTCAACTGGCCCTTACCCCAGACTCTCAAAGAACTACAACGCTTCCTGGGTGTTTCGCTAACTTCTATAGAAGGTTCATCGCGACTTTCAGCTCCATCGCAGCACCAATGACTTCTATGGTTTAAGAAGGGCTCTCAGCGTCTCCACTGGTCCTCCGCCGCCTCAACGCCTTCCAGGCCCTCAAGGATAGATTCACCACAGCGCCCATCTTACATCATCCTGATCCAGAGCAGGAATTTCATTGTGGAAGTAGACGCTTCAAGTTCAGGTCTCGGGGCTGTACTCTCACAACGTCAGGGAGATCCACCGAAATATAACCCATGTGCCTTTTATTCTCGGAAACTAAACGCAGCCGAGAGGAATTATGATGTTGGAGATCGCGAGCTCCTTGCTATGAAAGCAGCATTCGAGGAATGGAGGCACTGGCTAGAGGGGGCTAAACACACCTTCACAGTCCTTACGGATCACCGCAACCTTGAATACACCTCCGGTCAGCCAAACGCTTGAATCACAGACAAGCCAGGTGGTCGCTCTTCTTCACAAGATTTAATTTTCAAGTCACTTATCGTCCGGGTTCCCAGAATACCAAAGCAGATGCACTCTCTCGTCTCTACGAAACCAACAACCAAACTCCAGACCACGAACCCATCATTCCTCCCACGATCATTCTTGGACCCATCCAATGGGACATTATGACTGAGATCATTGAGGCCCAACGCATCGAACCTCCACCTCCTGAGACTCCCCAGAATCGCACATTCGTCCCTCAAACACTGAGACAACGAGTACTACATA